>NC_141624.1:17863420-18163420 GCF_047967505.1 Dipteris shenzhenensis
TTTCATGTTACTTGATTGTTTTGTTTTCAAGAACAATTTAATGTCAAATTCATCATCATCATCCTCATCACCTGATTCTTCTACACCACTTGATTTTTCATATTTTTCATCTGCAACATATATTGATGGCTTACATTAGGCATTGGTGTAGTGTTCATTATCATTGAAATGCTTTTCCTTGCTTACTACTACACAGGCAATTAAGCCATCCATGGATCCAGCAGTTTCAAAATTAAGGCAACCGAAGGTGTATTTTATATTGTCTGTATGTCTTATTTAATGCATTCTTCAAACATGATACATGATCCATGGTTGAGAACACCACAAGAAGATGCGACTCGGTGGGCAGAGGCCAAGGCCATAGTCAATAGCAAGGCAAGCACAGTTGCAAAATTTCTCTTTGATCAAATTTGTTCACGCTTTTGGTTGTCCTTTGGAAATTCTCACTGATGGAGGAACCTCTTTTAGAAAGGAACTAATTGAAGATGTGGTGCATAAGCTAAAGATAAATCATAGCATGTTCATGCCATACTATCCCCAATGTAATGGCTTGGTTGAGAAAACAAATGGATTGTTGTGCAATTCAATGGGAAAGCTTGTAGACACCAAGAAAAGGCATTGGGATAGGCACTTGGCAAAAGTTTTATGGGCTTACAGAACCACACACAAGCTAGCTATACACCATTCCAACTAGTGTATGGAATAGAAGCCATTTTGCCCATTGAATTAGAGATACAAAGTCTTCGCACTGCTATTGCAAGAAAACAAGGATAGGAGGATGCCTATGCTCAACGCTTGGTACAGCTAGAAGCCTTGGATGAATGCAGATTACAGACCTTACAAAACTTGGAAGCTTCTCAAAAGAGGTGCAAGGCTCGTTTTGACACCAAATTACGCAAGAAGAAAGATATTGCAGAAGCAGATTTGGTCATGAGATTTGATAGCTGTCTGGACAAGCGGCTAGAAAAAAAGTTTATCGGCCGATGGGAGGGACCATATCAAGTCAAAAAGAAGTTCACCAATGGAACCTATCAGCTTGAGGATGTTGATAGCATGGTGATACCCAGACGCACCAATGAGTATTGCCTTAAATTCTTCTATGCTCAACCACCTTGAGGGCCAGTAGACCCTCTCTGTCACTGGAGAGGATCTGCTCGTGGGGGAAAGATGTGATGCCAAAAATTGATATTTTTTATTTGACATTGGTATTGTTTTCTTCTATGTTTGATAAGAGTTTGAGTATCCAGTAATAGCCTAGTGGCTCTACTTATTTCTATTTTCTAAGATATTGTATGGGATTGAGAGGATGAGTGGAATGGATCATTGTAATTACCATGTGTATGAATGATAAATACCTTGGTATGGGGTGAGAGTTATTTGTGTATGGGGGTTTTTAGAAAATAGGAAGAGTGTGTCATATAAAGAGGTGGGCTCATGTCCATGTGTTCCAATAATATAAGAGAGATCACATTCCAAGTGCGTGGAAGGCATGTGGAGGAGTGTGGAGTCAAGAGGAATCCTTCTAGAATTCCTATGTGGAATAAGGAGGATGTGGACATATGGAAAAGAGAGGGTCCCTATGGGCTCCATGTGGGGAGACTCCTGACTTTCCCAATATTTTAAGAGTCTTGAGCATCTTTTCATGGGACACATGGCAAGAGTAGCCAAAAAGGACATGGATGGTGACATACGGGCTTATGTGATTGATGGAAAAAGGAATCTACAGGTAGCAATTGTAAATGGGTGAAGGAGGGTGACAAAATCTCTATAAAAGGAGCCCTCCTCTCCCTTGTTCAACATCTCTTCCACCATAAGGCCACATGTTGCTGTAGCCCTAGTCTCCTCAAGCCTCTTCCATGAGCCTTCTCTCCCTCTTGTAGATATTCTCTTATGTAGACTCTTGAGTCCATCTCTCTCTAGTTCATTCTCTCTCTATGAGTAGTCTTGGAGCTTCCGCTCCCTCTTGTACGTATGAAACCTCTTCTTCTCCCTTGTGTTTATAGTATTTTGAGTTGCATTGGAGTGGAGTCTCACTCTATTGGTAATGAAGGTCACTTCAGGTTCTCTCTCTTGAGTGTCTCTTCCCTTTTTCCATTGTTTTCTCTTCCAAAGTGCTCAAAAGTGTTGTCTATTCGGCCGCTCATTGCACATACATGGTTTATCTGTTTCCCAAGTCACAAAGAGAGCTCTTCCTTCCCTCCTAGGCGACGTCTATGGGACTTGGATCGTTGATGAAGTCTAATCATGGAGGTAGTATTTTCCCAAGTTGGCACCAGTAGAAGGAGTAGGTGTTTTTCATGATAGTTTGACCCCCTGTCAGTATTTTGCTCATTAATTTTTGCTCGATGGTCCAATTTGAACGAAAATTATTCAACGTGAAGCTCTCTTCAAGGAGCATCATTGTGTATCTTCAATTATTGTATTAGATGTCAAGCCAAGAATATATGACTCTCTGTGTGTGACTGTTTCTTTTTCAGATAGTTTTTACCGGTGCCTAGTAAACTGCCCATATCTTTCCGACCGCTTCTATGTTTCTTACAAAATGTATATCAGAGTGAAGCCCATTTCAAGATGCATCTGGATATGTGTTTGAATATTTGATATCATGTCTCTACAAAAAGTTATAGGCCTCTGTGTCTAATGATAGTTTGCAGATTGTTAAGGTATCTATGAAGGAGGTGCAATGTTTCCCTGGAACGTACCCATCCGACCCAATCAGCCCCTTCAAAATTCTTGATATATATTACTTCATGTCATGTTGAGCCGTAAGATCTTCTTTTAACAACGTATCGCTCTTCTCTTTGGCGCAGACCGGCTTGCTGAGATTATGGCCTCCACCGATCCTTTTCTTCTCCCTATGCTTGAGTATAACATCACTTGTGATGTTACCATCTTCATTCTCATATAAGGGAGGATAGTATAGTGTGGTCTCTTGATATAAAAGCTTCTTTTTAATATCATTTTCCCAGTGATGAATATCTCTATCACTCAGTTCGAAAGCAACAAGAAGTGAAGAGGTGCGTGACGTTTATTACCCCCAACTTCATGTCACAACACCTATCGTTTCCCTTTTACAAGTTATTGGAAATATTTATCAAGCTACCTTTACACTGAGATTTATAAAGACACTCCAAAAGGTAGGGCCCCATAGGGCCTTAGTGGGATCCCCACCTTGTTTTACTAAGTACTCCTCATTTAAAAGATGATATGTCAAGCACTCATTTCACTTTTTTTGGAGGAATAGTGCCTTAGTATTGGCCCTCATATGACCAAAGCATTGGCTTTCATAGATTTCCATGTTTCATAATTTTTTGGAAATTTTAAAAATAAAAAGTAACTCCCTATTGCCGCTTAATGATTCCAATACCTTCAAGTTTGAACCCCAACTTCCACCAGCTAAAATAATAGGGCACCATAATATTGGACCCTTTATCTTAGAAGTTTTGAGAGTTTACGAAACAAATTTCACTCATTAAATCTAAAACATAACATTTCCTAGTTTTTTATCTATAGTATCCCTAACATCTATTTGAGCCTACTTAAAATATGCTAACTCATGAAAGTCCAATGGAAATGTATGTCCTAGAGTACTTCACCCTTGTACCTCATTCTCTTTCACACCTCTTTTCTCTTCACTAAACAATTTGGGTAATTTTATTTCTAGAAGTGTACATAAAAAAATTTATTGGTTGTGCACAATCTTCTTAAATTCATAACTTATTTCTAGTGCATTAAAGAGGGAGGGAATCTTAGGAGGCTTAAGTGATACTAAGATAGCTTTCTGTATATCCATTAGTCTATTAGCTATCACCCCCTTCTGGCTTTCACCTCATTCCTCCATTAGTTTCCTAGTCTATACTTTCCATTTACTTTTCTAAAGGCTTTTAATCTCAACAAAATATCCATACATATACCTTAAGCTAAGGAGAAACTTAATCGAAAAGGCCTTTATTTTTCAATGGAGAACTTAAATTTATTTCTTAGGTAAAAAGGTGGAGTACGATCAAAGGGATATCTTCACAATTTCATGCAAAGGGGGGGCTTAAACTCAAGACATCATTTGCCATTCTTAAGGCCTTTCCAATAGGCTCAATGAAGATTTTACGAAGGAAGTGGAGCAAAATGGTTTTAAATCCTTACTCCCTTAAATAACAGGGGAGGAGTCTCTTCCCTTCTAGTTTTCTCATGTTGTGATAATGTGCTAATGTAATAACATAATCACTTGTGGTAATCAAATCTCCTACCTCGTATTCACATTAATATTCACAATGACCCAATAGCTATTGACCAAATGACTTACCCATCAATAAATGTGTAGTGGTATATATAGGACACCATCGATATTAACATTATACCAATGCAAAGAAAAGAGTGCATACACCTATAGCCCCTTGTCAACTTCTATGACTGATACCAATCTCTTAGAAGACTCCAACGAGTCCAAGAAAGTGTAGTGTACATACCCTTTCTACGTGACCTTTTGATCATGATGGAATGACCTTTTGATCCACTGTGATCTCAAATGGAATTGCACTATTATTGTAATCCAGCGTGTAAATTTGAAGGCTATAAAACCCTTCAAAGGGAGTTTGGCCTTTCCTCCCCTTTGATTGTATCGTGGTGGGTAGACAAAATCTCAAAGGATTAGCATGTACAAACAGCCAAGTGAAGATGTCAACTACTGAGCCTACTCCTCTCCCTCTGCCCGCTTGCCTGTGCAAGGATTTCTATATAGGTGATGAAGAATAAGGGAGGAATGGAGCCCCTTTTATAAGAGGGCTTGGAGCCCTGAAACTGACCGACTAGGCTAGTCTGCTGCTACAACCGACTGAACCGACCTGGTTAGGGCCCCTTTTGGGACTGAATCTAGGCCGATATTCATTGTAAGAGGATGGGGAGAAGTTATTTTGTAAAGCATCCCATACATTTGCTTGATGAGCCTCAGGTTTGTACTTTACTGTTGTTCAAGAAAAATAACAATAGTCCTAGAGCACCTTCAGACCCTTTGGAGAACTTTCAAGTGGTACTTTTAATAGCTTTGAAGCACTTTCTGGTGGTTTTTTAATAGCTCTGAACCACTTTCAAGTGGTATTATTAATAGCTCTACAACACTTTTAGGTGGACTTTCAATGGCACAAAAGAACTTCCAATAATTTTAAAGTGAAACTGAAGTACTTCCATCATGTACTTTAGTAGCTCTGAACCACTTTCAAGTGGTATTATTAATAGCTCTACAACACTTTTAGGTGGACATTCAGTGGCACAAAAGAACTTCCAATAATTTTAAAGTGATACTGAAGTACTTCCATCATGTACTTTAGTACCACTTGGAACAATTTCAGTGTCACTTTGAAAATAGCTTGAAAGAAACAACAATCCTAGATTACCTTCAAACACTCTACTACTTTAGTACCACTTGGAACAACTTCAGTTCTTAGGACTTCCATGTACTTTAGTACCACTTGGAACAATTTCAATACTTTGGTACTTCCATGTACTTTAGTACTTCAGACACTCTAGTACTTCCATATACTTTAGTACCACTTGGAAAAACTTTAGTGTCATTTGGTTGTGCATGACTCTAAGGACAAAACTGTGTTTTATGCTTAATCGACAATGCAAAGCATATCCGATGGGCACAATACTTTGCACACACCTTCAACTAGGTGGAATTTACTTACATGCAAAGTGGCACTCCCATCCCATAAGTGCTTGATCGGATAACATACCTAGCAGTGTGTTTTTTTACGGATGTGCATAACACGAGCAAAAATAGTATTTATTGCTCGATCGATCATGCAAAGGATATCCGATGGGTACAACACTTTTCTTACGCCTCAACCTAGGTGGTATTGAAATGTTCTCAAAGAGGCACACCCATCCAATAAGTACTTGGTCAGATAACACACCCAAGGGCGTGTTTTTTTGCGGATGTGCATATCATTAGAGAAAAAATGGTGTATAAGGCGTGATCGACCATGCAAAGCATATCCAATGGTGACAATACTTTGCACACACCTCAACATAGTTAAAACGGACTTGCGTGCAAAGTGGAGCCACCATCCAATAAGTGCTTTTTGAATAACACACCTCGGGCCGTGTTTTTTCATGGTTGTGCATGACACTAAGGCAAAAACGGTGTTTTATGCTTGATCGACAATGCAAAGCATATCCGATGGGCACAATACTTTGCACACACCTTCAACTAGGTGGAATTGACTTACATGCAAAGTGGCACACCCATCCCATAAGTCCTTGATTGGATAACATACCTAGCAGCGTGTTTTTTTACGGATGTGCATGACACTAGAGCAAAAATAGTATTTAATGCTCGATCGACCATGCAAAGGATATCCGATGGGCACAACACTTTTTGTGGTTGAAATGGACTTGCGTTCAAAGTGGAGCCCCCATCCGATAAGTACTTGTTTGATTAACACACCTAGGACCGTGTCTTTTCATAGTTGTGCATGACATTAAGGCAAAAACGTTGTTTTATGCTTAATCGACAATGCAAAGCACATCCGATGGGCACAATACTTTGCACACACCTTGAACTAGGTGTAATTGTCTTACATGCAAAGTGGCACTCCCATCCCATAAGTGCTTGATCGGATAACATACCTAGCAGCGTGTTTTTTTACGGATGTGCATGACACTAGAGCAAAAATAGTATTTATTGCTCGATCGATCATGCAAAGGATATCCGATGGGCACAACACTTTTCGTACACCTCAATCTCGGTGGTATTGGAATGTTCTCAAAGAGGCACACCCATCCGATAAGTACTTGGTCAGATAACACACCTAAGGGCATGTTTTTTTGCGGATGTGCATATCACTCGGGAAAAAATGGTGTATAATGTGTGATCGACCATGCAAAGCATATCCGATGGTGACAATACTTTGCACGCACCTCAATGTAGTTGAAACGGACTTGCGTGCAAAGTGGAGCCCCCATCCGATAAGTAGTTGTTTGAATAACACACCTAGGACTGTGTTTTTATATGGTTGTGCATGACACTAAGGCAAAAACGGTGTTTTATGCTTGATCCACAATGCAAAGCATATCTGATGGGCACAATACTTTACACACACCTTCAACCAGGTGGAATTGACTTACATGCAAAGTGGCATTCCCGTCGCATAAGTACTTGATCGGATAACACACCTAGCAGCGTGTTTTTTTTACGGATGTGCATGACACTAGAGCAAAAATAGTATTTAATGCTCGATCGACCATGCAATGCATATCCGATGGGAACAATACTTTTCCTACACCTTAACCTAGGTGGTATTGAAATTTTGTCAAAGAGGCACACCCATCCCCGATAAGTAGTACTTGGTTAGATAACATACCTAAGGGCGTGTTTTTTTGCAGATGTGCATATCACTGCGGGAAGAACGTTGTATAATGCGTAATTGACCATGCAGAGCATATCCGATGGTGACAATACTTGCATGCATCTCAACCTAGTTGAAATGGACTTGTGTGAAAAGTGGAGCCCCCATCCAATAAGTACTTGTTTGATTAACACACGTAGGACCGTGTTTTTTCATGGTTGTGCATGACACTAAGGCAAAAACGATGTTTTATGCTTGATCGACAATGCAAAGCATATCCGATGGGCACAATACTTTGCACACACCTTCAACTAGGTGGAATTGACTTACATGCAAAGTGGCACACCCATCCCATAAGTGCTTGATTGGATAACATACCTAGCAGGCTCGTGTTTTTTTACGGATGTGCATGACACTAGAGCAAAAATAGTATTTAATGCTCGATCGACCATGCAAAGGATAACTTGGCATGTCCATCTGATGAGTACTTGATCGGATAACTTCTCCCACCAATAAATTAAGTAGTAATTAAAAATTATAATAAATGAGTAGATTATTAAAAAGAGACTAATATTTATGTAATTGTTGCTACTGCAGCTTGCTTGCGAAGGACTCTCACAAAGGAGATGGCTATAGATTTTGTTCCAGGGATGGATGTGATTTTATGTAGCAAAAGAGAAGTAGTTGCATTTGCTACAATCCATGATAGTGATCCCAATTCAATTTGCCACTTTCGAAGACTTGGCGAAGATAAGGTGGCAGTTACTGTATCAAAGATTCTTAGCGCACATGTTGAGCTAAAGTATAAATGTGGAGATATGGAAACACTTGGAGATGTTATGCCCTACAATACATCCAACAAATCATTTATAGCATGGGACAAAGATGAGACTTATGCAACAGACATTATTAAGAATACAAAGTGCACCACCTTGGATTTTACTATAGGGGACATTTTACAAATGAGATCATTTGCAAATAAGACTGTAGCAGAAGGTGAAGTATTGGGATTTGAACAAGTGGAGCAATGGTCATTTGCACAGATGAGGATTCTAAAAGTCACTGATGATGGTATGGTTGATAACATAACATCCTTATGTGATTCCTACTATGAGGTAGGCAAGAATATGAGATGGAGCATGCAATTTTTAAACATGAGAAAGAGGCATGTGGTTTTCAATGATAAAGACAAGGTATACTACAATATCAAAGGACCTAAAAAGTGTGCCCATGTGCCAGGCTCTAGCACTTCAAATGTGGATGATTTCAATATACTCAATTATAGAAGTGACATCTTATCTGGAGTGGATGAGTTCATTGGTTCCGAGAAACAAAATGATTTTAGAAGCGAAGCCTTATCTGGGGTGGATGAATTCTTGCACAGTGAGAAGGGCAAAGGTTTCAATAGCGATGTCTTGTCAAGTGTGAATGAGTTCATGCATATTAACAAACCTGGTGTCAATCAAGCTTGTGGATTTGTGAAAGCCATGCAAGATGTCCCAATGAGTGATGTTCTCTCAGGAGTGGAGGAGTTTCAAGGTTCTCAATACTCTTGTAGAATATTGAATTCATTGAATGGTCCTAAGAGTATGTTAAAAACGAGGATGAGATCAACAGAGGATTATTCAATATTTAACTTTGATTGTGATATGGACAAGGATGCAATGACCAATCATGGATGCTTGGTTACAAACAAATGTGAGGAGAAGAAGTGCATAAATACAGATAACAACGTGCACGAGGAACGAAAACGGTCATACATATGCATGAAGAGAAAGCGAATCCAGGCAGATCCACAAAAGCAACCAAAGAGGAAGAGAGTAATGAAGGAGGAGAACATGTTAAATGCATTGGGATATCTATGTTGCAAGCGAAGATATATGCACTTCATTGATCTTGCAGACATCAGGGAATGTATAGGACACGTGTGGCAAAGAAGAGGAAGCGAAAGAAATGAATACCTTCTCACAAGTCTCTCTTGCTTTCTTCAAAATGGCAATAAAAGGCTAAGTTCAAGACAAAAGGAAAAAGGATTTGCAATAAGGCATATTGCAATATTACTAGATTATCCCATGGTACATATTGGGATTTAGTCACCAAGGCAAAGGGCGGCAACAAATTTAGCATTCACGGTAATAGAGAAAGGTCCAAATCAAGAATCGTAACTGTCAGGGCAACAGCAATTTTGCAAGACTTCATACCTGAAAATGCTTTACCTCAATCCCATATATCTACCAAACTCCCTAACGGTGACGCGATCACTGAAATGTACCTTCCAATGGGCTTGACAAAGCTTGAAGTATTTGACTCTATTGGAGAAAAGCAAAGGCAAAGAGGGGATGCCGTAGCTTCTTCTCATACTTTGTATACTCTTTGGAAGAAGAACTTTGGATATGTTAAAATCCCAAGGAGGCAAAAAATGTCAAAGTGCAATGTCTGTGATGATTTAAAGCGAGCGATTGAGAGTGCAACATGTCCAAATCAAAGGGAATTATATACAAAAAACCGAAAATCTCATCATGACCTTATTCGACATTCCAGACAAAAATATGCATTTTGGAAGGAGCAAGCTATTTCGCATCCCGATGACTACATGTGCCTTATTGTAGATGGCATGGATCAGAATACAACAACATTGCCTCGTTTTGTTGCCACTCCACCTAAATTACAAGGAAAGCAATTTCTAAAGACACATCTATGTGGAGTGTTAGTGCATGGAATTAAGCTCTTTGCAGATATATGGATTGATTCCTTGCATCTACATGATAGCAATCAAGTTGTAACATCTATTATGAAGGCAATTCGCAATGTACATGCAGAAAAAGGTCGCCTACCATCGACTTTGAGAATACAAGCTGATAATTGCTGGCGAGAAAATAAGAATGTACTCATGTTTGCATTCTGCTCCATGCTAGTTGCTCATCGAATCTTCAATGAGGTCGAATGTGGATTTTTGTATGTTGGGCATACACATGAGGATATCGATCAGGTTTTTAGCATAGTCTCAAGGGAGCTTAAATGCAAGGATGTGGAGACAATAGATGACTTGGTAAGAAGATGTGGCAGGCAAGTTGGTGGTCGTAAGGAAAGTATAGTATGTGAGAGGCTCGAAAGAATGTATGATTGGAAGAGCTTCATTCTACCTTTCATACAAACGGGTGGTGATGCATTGACAGGTCATACCAATCCACACTACTTTCGTTTTTTTTTTAAAGATGAAAAACCCGTAATGCAATGGCAACAATATTCTCGTGATACAAAATGGGAACCTGAAGAACCTTACAGTCTCTTAACTTCAATTCCCAGCAAGGAAAGGTATCCAACATGGGCTCCTATACAAGAATTCAATGAGAGGTCTAACTGTGAAATAGAAGGATTTAAAGCATTTATTACATACAAAGAGGAAATGCTCCGGAGATATCCTGATTCGAAGCCTACTTGGAGAGAACACACTACCACTGTAATTAACAAGACATGAAATTTAATAAAGGACCTTGAGAGAATGCGAGGCTCAAAGGATGTCAAGGAAGAATGCAATATGTTTTGGCCAAATGTTCATAACGATTTGTGCCCAGCTCCAGTCTTTGAAAATGAATTTGTATCATTACTCCCACGTCCATATTGTGGACCGAAGAAGAGAGAGTTTATGCCACAAGTAGATATAGAGGTCGATTGTTTTGTTGTGGTTCGACCATCGGATGATGAATATGAGAATGTGAAGTTTTGGGTTGCAAAAGTAGTTGATGTGCAAAGAGATGACCAAGGGAGAGCTACAACATTTACAGCGGTATGGTATGAGCCAAAGGGCAGGAAGGAGAATATGGATAACAACACATTGTATACTAATTGTATAATGAAGGAGTGGGTCCCAAATGATGAAGCAGTCTCTCAAGTTTTGACGGAGACAATCATAGTGTCTTGGCATTCAAGGGCAAAGAAATCAAAGAAGCGCATGGGATATGAGGTAGAAGGAAAAATAAAAATACCACACGAATTTTTAAGGATGCTCGCCATGAAGGAAGTAGAAGGAGACAACGCAAATGAAGAATGTCCATGATTAAAGCTTTGTATTGAAGTCCATTGAAGGATTTTATTTGGGTACTAGGCAAGAAGGCAAGAAGCCAATCCAAGACAATTAGAATCAGAGTCATCACCTCCTATGTCAAATGAGAGTCAAAATATGCACTGGATGTCACCCAAGGGTCAAGGCTTGCCAAGACAATAGGGAGTTAATTGAGATGGCACCTGGCAAGGGACTATCACATTGAGCAATAAGACAATGGGGAGTCAATGCACCCAAGGGGCAAGGCTTGGCAAGATAACTTGTGGGAGTTAATGCAGATGGCACCTGTATTTTGCACTGGATGTCACCTAAGGGTCAAGGCTTGGCAAGACAATAGGGAGTTAATGCAGATGGCACCTGGCAAGGGACTATCGCATTGAGTAATAAGACAATGGGGAGTCAATGCACCCAAGGGGCAAGGCTTAGCAAGACAAGTAGGAGTCAAATTATGCAGATGTCACCTGGCAAGGGACTGTCATGACATTGAGCAATAAGACAATGGGGAGTCAAATTATGCAGATGGCACGAATTGAGGCACTTTAAGAGCAACAATTTAAATTGTAAACATATGTTTAATCTATATCATTTTGGATATAAAGACTCTAGCTGAGAGCAACGTCTCTCAATGTAATCATATAATAATAGCTATAATTGCTATTATACCTCTTTGGTTCCATACAAAACTTGGGTCTTATGGCATCATGTCTTTTTTCTATTTATTAAAAGTTTTAAAAATTTTGTGCATATTGTGAGTGACAATGTTATTTTCATGAAATATTTAAGTCTCCTTTCATGGATTTATAAATTTATCACGTCAAGGAAAAACGTCAAGGAAAAATATTAAAAATAATTAAATTAACAAATAACTTAGATATAGCTAGAATTTTTAATATAGGATTATTTCAAATTCTTGCATGTTGGTGCAAAAGTATAGATTGAAAAAATAATATTTTTATGTGAATATGATAGTGCCACAAAGTGAACTTTTGATTTGGGAAGAATATTTTCAGAAAGTAAAATTTAGATTTGGGAAGGATATTTTCACAAAGTAAAGTTTTCATTTGGGAAGGATTTTTGGGCTTCGTCCAAAAACAACACAAAAAGTCCAAAATTAGTGAAATAGGTGTTCAAGAGACCACACCATACTATCCTTCCTTATATGAGAATGAAGATGGTAACATCCCAACTGATGTTGTACTCAAGCATAGGGAGAAGGAAAGGATCGGTGGAGGTCATAATCACAACAAGCCGACGGTCTGCGCCAAAGAGAAGAGTGATACATTGTTGAAAGA
This sequence comes from Dipteris shenzhenensis, assembly GCF_047967505.1. Lineage (NCBI taxonomy): Eukaryota > Viridiplantae > Streptophyta > Polypodiopsida > Gleicheniales > Dipteridaceae > Dipteris > Dipteris shenzhenensis. Next base: position 17,876,119 of record NC_141624.1, read on the forward strand.
AGATCTTGTAGCTCAACATGACATGAACTGATATATATCAAGGAGTTTGAAGGGGCTGATTGAGTCGGATGGATAGGCTCCGGGGAAACATTGCACCTCCTTCATAAATACCTTTACAATTAGCTCAAAACACTTTGCAAACTGTCATTAGACACAAAGGCCTATAACTTTCAGTAGAGACATGATATCAAATATTCAACTATTTTCTAAAAACCCCAACTCTCACCCCATACCAAGGTATTTATCATTCATACACATGGTATTTACAATGATCTATTCCACTCATCCTCGCAATCCCATACAATATATTAGAAAATAGAAATAAGTGAGAGCCGCTAGACTATCACTTGATACTCAAACTCTTATCAAACATAGAAGAAAATAATACCAATGCCAAATAAAAAATATCAATTTTTAGCGTCACGTGTAGATTAGGCCTATGTAGTGAATGAGTACTACTAAGGTTTGCCTAGTATCTTTTGAGAGGTCTTTAGCTTGTGAAATGTCCCCTTTGAGCAAAGGCGAGCAGTCAATGATAATTGTCCAAAAATACAAGCTACTAACTTAGTACTAAGGATCTCTACGGGTCATGCAATCTCCTTGTAGGGTCAAACACCATCTTCAAGGGCTGCAGCTTTACGTCCAGATCGTACCATTGCTTTAGCCCATGAGACGGCATCAACGTTGATGGCTTTTCGTTGACATAAAGACGGGCGGAGGGAATGAGATGATCAGGCTGGGCTCCTGCCCCACATATGTAAGAGCGGAGAACTGCTCTGATAGATTGCGGCGTGGAGGATAAGGCGAAGCCGAACCAACGCCCCTTCAGATTTGGCAGATGACGATGAGCTTCGAAGTAACGGATGTACGACGAACAGATTGGGTCGTGAACGTTAAGGTAGAGGTCGGGAAGCCATGGCATGATCGCTTGGAAGCTATCACAGTCGTGGTTTCTCGTCTGCTCGTCTTGCAGGAGTGTTGACAACCAGATTGTGGACGACGTGCGCTGCGGTTGTAATCTCGTCTGAAATGTGCATTGTTGCGGTGGGGATAGAGGGGTGTGGAGGATTGAAGAGATGGGCTTCAAGAAACCACCCCTCTTCAGCAAGCTTCCTGCCCACCAGCAAGCCGAGTGCTGCTCCTTGGGAGTGCCCCGCCAAGCATACAGACTGCGGGCCATGGTGAGCCACTTGCTGCCTCACGATGTCTAGAGCCAGATCAAATCGTTTGTGGGAGCGAAGATCATGGAGTAAGATGTGGATGTCAGCGTCGAGATCGACTAGAGACTGGGTACCCCGGAAGGCAACAACAATCTGTGGAGCGCCCAGACGGCCGAGGTTGTGGTTTAAACGCGAATCGAACACAGCTCCGAAGACGGTACTGCTGCCATTATTCTCCTCAAGGGGTTGCAGCAAGTCGTAGTGGAAAGTGTGCCACCAAAGGGGAGTGGAAGAGGAGGTGCTGGGAGGGGGGTTGGAAGCGCATTTCCATAAGCCAGAGGCTCGATCTTTCTCCATACGGTAGACGAATTCGACAAGCGAAGCCATGATGGTTCGTCTATGGTGAGGGTCCTGCCTACAAGAGAAGCTTAGTGAGCTACAAAGAAGCAATGGGATCAAGAGAACGAAGACACAGAGATCAACAAGACACTCTCTCTCTGTGCCTCTCTTTTCTCTCGCACATACACACACAGAGACCTTCCCTGAAGCTCAGCTGCATGCTTGGCTTCTCCTTCCAACAGCAGACTACCGTGGATAATCTCAACAGACTACGACGAAACAACATGATCAACAAAGAGGTGGGTTTCAGAGGCACCTACCATAGAGCAAGAGAACCATAGTCGAAATGGCTCAGCCCTAAACGATTGAGGACGTCGTCGTCGTCTTTGGAAGCTCCCTGCAGGGACGACTCCATAGCCAAAAATGGATGGATATGAGGATAGGATGGTCAATAAAGAACTATATTGGTGTTGAGCCTTTGACCTAGGCAACCTATACAAAAATGGATAAGGAGGGGTAGCCAAGGAGTTAGCGTCAGCAACTTGAATGTGCTGAAGGAGGGGTAGCCAAGGAGTTAGCGTCAGCAACTTGAATGTGCTGAACACCAGAGAAAGAAGGAGGAGCCCTCCTCCCCACTTTCTATTTCTTTCCCTTCACCTCCTATTTTTCCTCTCCCTAGCCTTTTCCATATTCTTTTCCACATTCGACCATTCATCATAAGGTAAATTTTTTCCTCCTTGGAGTAGAGACTCCTGTACAAATAAATTTTCAGCCCGTGTGGGTGTGTTAAATGGACTCACTGATGCCCATTCCACTTGATCAATTGATAGCAATCACTTATGCAACCATGGCCCGACGTGACTCATCATGAAACCCCATAGCTCTGTGGGAGATTGGTCCTCCATCCTTGGGACTATCACATACATGCCAAGGGGATTCTCACTACACTCATATGTAGAGTCATCCACAGACAAGGTGTTGGTGCTATTGAACTGCAAGTACAACTTCCAAAAATGTCTAAGATGCTTTAAAAATACGAGTTTCCCTGATGGAAATTTGAAATCAGTAGCCAGACAACTTTCCTATGCCATCCACCCATCCAACAAACCTGTTGTTATTGTTGCAAAGCATTTATCTAGTTTATCCTCTACATTTGCAAGCTTTGCAGTGCTCCAAATAAACACATTTGCATATGTACTTGCTACTATAGCCAAGAACTGCTATGTGTCTTTTCATAGACAGTGCTTTACCAAACCGTCACTGATACACTCTACAGCATCTAAGCCAAAATCAAGGGGATGGTTGGCCCTTCTAGAGTTAAATGTGTTCATTAATACATTGTTAAGGTCAAGGATAAGGGTTGGCTTTCCCTGCCAGTCTTATGAACATAGGTGGCACCCTGTCAATCTTTATGACTTTTGTTACAATGTTTGGCATCTTGAATTTTTTTGGGTCTCTTGGTCCTATATAAGTGAACTATATTAGCAAATAAATGCGTCCTCCCACATGCATGGTGTGTGTGGAAAAGTCTCCCATGTGGGCTAGGCGGTTACGCACTCTCAATTTTGTGCGACAACCCTTGGCCTCATTTTTCCACATATATCAACACCCATATCCCAAGTCTAAGATACTCCCTTGGTCTCTTCATGGTCATGATCCCCCACCTCCTCATATGACTCACTCTTCCTATCTTTTAAAAACTTCATAATATCAAATAACTCTCACCCCATGCCAAGGTATTTATCATTCATACACATGGTATTTACAATGATTCATTCCACTCATTCTCTCAATCCCTTACAATATCTCTAGGCTACCGCCTCATCCTCACAATATTATCAAACCTGCATAAAAGCAATACAAATAGCAAATGAAAATATCAAAGTCTTACGTCACAATACCATTAGGATGTTGTCTTCTTCCCTTGAAACAACGTGTAGGGACATCCTCAGTCCCACTTCAACCCAATACATTTATGACTTCTCCACATCTAATCTTTATTTCAGTAATAAATCCAAAGCATGTCACTACACTACATGGCATGTTCTTCTAATATCCCAATTATCATAATGTACAATAGACTCTTTGCATAGACTTTCATGTTCTTATACACTAGAAGAGCCAGGTCTCCTTCGACCAACCACCCACTCATAAATATACTCTAGCCTATGACTATCATGCTCCATGATTGTAGCAGGAGGGGCAGAGCCTCTTCTCATTCTAATTTGGGTTTGCTCAATTGATGGCCTTTGCATTTCACGTGTTTGATGCCCATCTTCTTCTATCACTATGGGCTATGTCAACAAGGCTTTTTGTAGACACATTGCTTTAGATGGAGAAGGGAGAGGGGCAAGTGGAGGAGCGTGTGGAAGGGACGGTTTTGAGAGCCGCAAGGGGAGGGACTCCCTTGGTCTCTTCATGGTCATGATCCCCCACCTCCTCATATGACTCACTCTTCCTATTTTTTAAAAACTTCATAATATCAAATAACTCTCACCCCATGCCAAGGTATTTATCATTCATACACACGGTATTTACAATGATTCATTCCACTCATTCTCTCAATCCCTTACAATATCTTAGAAGCTGAAAATAAAGTGATAGCCACTAGGCTACCGCCTCAGATTCCTCACAATATTATCAAACCTGCATAAAAGCAATACAAATAGCAAATGAAAATATCAAAGTCTTATGTCACAATACGATTAGGATGTTGTCTTCTTCCCTTGAAACAACGTGTAGGGACATCCTCAGTCCCACTTCAACCCAATACATTTATGACTTCTCCACATCTAATCTTTATTTCAGTAATAAATCCAAAGCATGTCACTACACTACATGGCATGTTCTTCTAATATCCCAATTATCATAATGTACAATAGACTCTTTGCATAGACTTTCATGTTCTTATACACTAGAAGAGCCAGGTCTCCTTCGACCAACCACCCACTCATAAATATACTCTAGCCTATGACTATCATGCTCCATGATTGTAGCAGGAGGGGCAGAGCCTCTTCTCATTCTAATTTGGGTTTGCTCAATTGATGGCCTTTGCATTTCACGTGTTTGATGCCCATCTTCTTCTATCACTATGGGCTATGTCAACAAGGCTTTTTGTAGACACATTGCTTAAGATGGAGAAGGGAGAGGGGCAAGTGGAGGAGCGTGTGGAAGGGACGGTTTTGAGAGCCGCAAGGGGAGGGACTCCCTTGGTCTCTTCATGGTCATGATCCCCCACCTCCTCATATGACTCACTCTTCCTATTTTTTAAAAACTTCATAATATCAAATAACTCTCACCCCATGCCAAGGTATTTATCATTCATACACATGGTATTTACAATGATTCATTCCACTCATTCTCTCAATCCCTTACAATATCTTAGAAGGTGAAAATAAAGTGATAGCCACTAGGCTACCACCTCAGATTCCTCACAATATTATCAAACCTGCATAAAAGCAATACAAATAGCAAATGAAAATATCAAAGTCGTGCGTCACAATACCATTAGGATGTTGTCTTCTTCCCTTGAAACAATGTGCAGGGACATCCTCAGTCCCACTTCAACCCAATACATTTATGACTTCTCCACATCTAATCTTTATTTCAATAATAAATCCAAAGCATGTCACTACACTACATGGCATGTTCTTCTAATATCCCAATTATCATAATGTACAATAGGCTCTTTGCATAGACTTTCATGTTCTTATACACTAGAAGAGCCAGGTCTCCTTCGACCAACCACCCACTCATAAATATACTCTAGCCTATGACTATCATGCTCCATGATTGTAGCAGGAGGGGCATAGCCTCTTCTCATTCTAATTTGGGTTTGCTCAATTGATGGCCTTTGCATTTCAGATGTTTGATGCCCATCTTCTTCTATCACTATGGGCTATGCCAAAAAGCTTTTTTGTAGACACATTGCTTAAGATGGAGAAGGGAGAGGGGCAAGTGGAGGAGCGTGTGGAAGGGACGGCATTGAGAGCTGCAAGGGGAGGGACTCCCTTGGTCTCTTCATGGTCATGATCCCCCACCTCCTCATATGACTCACTCTTCCTATTTTTAAAAAACTTCATAATATCAAATAATTCTCACCCCATACCAAGGTATTTATGATTCATACACATGGTATTTACAATGATTCATTCCACTCATTCTCTCAATCCCTTACAATATCTTAGAAGATGAAAATAAAGTCATAGCCACTAGGCTACCGCCTCATCCTCACAATATTATCAAACCTGCATAAAAGCAATACAAATAGCAAATGAAAATATCAAAGTCTTGCGTCACAATACCATTAGGATGTTGTCTTCTTCCCTTGAAACAATGTACAGGGACATCCTCAGTCCCACTTCAACCCAATACATTTATGACTTCTCCACATCTAATCTTTATTTCAGTAATAAATCCAAAGCATGTCACTACACTACATGGCATGTTCTTCTAATATCCCAATGATCATCATGTACAATAGACTCTTTGCATAGACTTTCATGTTCTTATACACTAGAAGAGCCAGGTCTCCTTCGACCAACCACCTCATAAGTATAATCTAGCCTATGACTATCATGCTCCATGATTGTAGCAGGAGGGGCAGAGCCTCTTCTCATGCTAATTTGGGTTTGCTCAATTGATGGCCTTTGCATTTCAGGTGTTTGATGCCCATCTTCTTCTATCACTATGGGCTATGTCAACAAGCTTTTTTGTAGACACATTGCTTAAGATGGAGAAGGGAGAGGGGCAAGTGGAGGAGCATGTGGAAGGGATGACATTGAGAGCTGCAAGGGGAGGGACTCCCTTGGTCTCTTCATGGTCATGATCCCCCACCTCCTCATATGACTCACTCTTCCTATTTTTTAAAAACTTCAAAATATCAAATAACTCTCACCCCATACCAAGGTATTTATCATTCATACACACGGTATTTACAATGATTCATTCCACTCATTCTCTCAATCCCTTACAATATCTTAGAAGGTGAAAATAAAGTGATAGCCACTAGGCTACCGCCTCAGATTCCTCACAATATTATCAAACCTGCATAAAAGCAATACAAATAGCAAATGAAAATATCAAAGTCTTATGTCACAATACCATTAGGATGTTGTCTTCTTCCCTTGAAACAACGTGTAGGGACATCCTCAGTCCCACTTCAACCCAATACATTTATGACTTCTCCACATCTAATCTTTATTTCAGTAATAAATCCAAAGCATGTCACTACACTACATGGCATGTTCTTCTAATATCCCAATTATCATAATGTACAATAGACTCTTTGCATAGACTTTCATGTTCTTATACACTAGAAGAGCCAGGTCTCCTTCGACCAACCACCCACTCATAAATATACTCTAGCCTATGACTATCATGCTCCATGATTGTAGCAGGAGGGGCAGAGCCTCTTCTCATTCTAATTTGGGTTTGCTCAATTGATGGCCTTTGCATTTCACGTGTTTGATGCCCATCTTCTTCTATCACTATGGGCTATGTCAACAAGGCTTTTTGTAGACACATTGCTTAAGATGGAGAAGGGAGAGGGGCAAGTGGAGGAGCGTGTGGAAGGGACGGTTTTGAGAGCCGCAAGGGGAGGGACTCCCTTGGTCTCTTCATGGTCATGATCCCCCACCTCCTCATATGACTCACTCTTCCTATTTTTTAAAAACTTCATAATATCAAATAACTCTCACCCCATGCCAAGGTATTTATCATTCATACACATGGTATTTACAATGATTCATTCCACTCATTCTCTCAATCCCTTACAATATCTTAGAAGGTGAAAATAAAGTGATAGCCACTAGGCTACCGCCTCAGATTCCTCACAATATTATCAAACCTGCATAAAAGCAATACAAATAGCAAATGAAAATATCAAAGTCGTGCGTCACAATACCATTAGGATGTTGTCTTCTTCCCTTGAAACAATGTGCAGGGACATCCTCAGTCCCACTTCAACCCAATACATTTATGACTTCTCCACATCTAATCTTTATTTCAATAATAAATCCAAAGCATGTCACTACACTACATGGCATGTTCTTCTAATATCCCAATTATCATAATGTACAATAGGCTCTTTGCATAGACTTTCATGTTCTTATACACTAGAAGAGCCAGGTCTCCTTCGACCAACCACCCACTCATAAATATACTCTAGCCTATGACTATCATGCTCCATGATTGTAGCAGAAGGGGCATAGCCTCTTCTCATTCTAATTTGGGTTTGCTCAATTGATGGCCTTTGCATTTCAGGTGTTTGATGCCCATCTTCTTCTATCACTATGGGCTATGCCAAAAAGCTTTTTTGTAGACACATTGCTTAAGATGGAGAAGGGAGAGGGGCAAGTGGAGGAGCGTGTGGAAGGGACGGCATTGAGAGCTGCAAGGGGAGGGACTCCCTTGGTCTCTTCATGGTCATGATCCCCCACCTCCTCATATGACTCACTCTTCCTATTTTTAAAAAACTTCATAATATCAAATAATTCTCACCCCATACCAAGGTATTTATCATTCATACACATGGTATTTACAATGATTCATTCCACTCATTCTCTCAATCCCTTACAATATCTTAGAAGATGAAAATAAAGTCATAGCCACTAGGCTACCGCCTCATCCTCACAATATTATCAAACCTGCATAAAAGCAATACAAATAGCAAATGAAAATATCAAAGTCTTGCGTCACAATACCATTAGGATGTTGTCTTCTTCCCTTGAAACAATGTACAGGGACATCCTCAGTCCCACTTCAACCCAATACATTTATGACTTCTCCACATCTAATCTTTATTTCAGTAATAAATCCAAAGCATGTCACTACACTACATGGCATGTTCTTCTAATATCCCAATGATCATCATGTACAATAGACTCTTTGCATAGACTTTCATGTTCTTATACACTAGAAGAGCCAGGTCTCCTTCGACCAACCACCTCATAAGTATAATCTAGCCTATGACTATCATGCTCCATGATTGTAGCAGGAGGGGCAGAGCCTCTTCTCATGCTAATTTGGGTTTGCTCAATTGATGGCCTTTGCATTTCAGGTGTTTGATGCCCATCTTCTTCTATCACTATGGGCTATGTCAACAAGCTTTTTTGTAGACACATTGCTTAAGATGGAGAAGGGAGAGGGGCAAGTGGAGGAGCATGTGGAAGGGATGACATTGAGAGCTGCAAGGGGAGGGACTCCCTTGGTCTCTTCATGGTCATGATCCCCCACCTCCTCATATGACTCACTCTTCCTATTTTTTAAAAACTTCAAAATATCAAATAACTCTCACCCCATACCAAGGTATTTATCATTCATACACACGGTATTTACAATGATTCATTCCACTCATTCTCTCAATCCCTTACAATATCTTAGAAAATGAAAATAAAGTGATAGCCACTAGGCTACCGCCTCATCCTCACAATATTATCAAACCTGCATAAAAGCAATACAAATAGCAAATGAAAATATCAAAGTCTTGCGTCACAATACCATTAGGATGTTGTCTTCTTCCCTTGAAACATCATGCAGGGACATCCTCAGTCCCACTTCAACCCAATACATTTATGACTTCTCCACATCTAATCTTTATTTCAGTAATAAATCCAAAGCATGTCACTACACTACATGGCATGTTCTTCTAATATCCCAATTATCATCATGTACAACAGACTCTTTGCATAGACTTTCATGTTCTTATACACTAGAAGAGCTAGGTCTCCTTCGACCAACCACCCACTCATAAATATACTCTAGCCTATGACTATCATGCTCCATGATTGTAGCAGGAGGGGCAGAGCCTCTTCTCATTCTAATTTGGGTTTGCTCAATTGATGGCCTTTGCATTTCAGGTGTTTGATGCCCATCTTCTTCTATCGCTATGGGCTATGTCAACAAGATTTTTTGTAGACACATTGCTTAAGATGGAGAAGGGAGAGGGGCAAGTGGAGGAGCATGTGGAAGGGACGGCATTGAGAGCTGCAAGGGGAGGGAAAGGGGTGATGGGTAAGGAAGGTGGAGAGGAGCAAGGGGAAGGGACAACTAAGATGTTGAGGGCACCATGTGGAGAAGGGAGGCATAGACAGTGCAAGGAGGAGGATGGGGGAGAGGGGGGCGAGGCTCACATAGTGTGGAAAGGGAGAGAGGCAAGCAAGGGGCTAGGGAGGACTGGCCAGCACTAGGCAAGTGGAAGGGGTAGGTAGAAGGAAAAGATTTTGTGAGAGTTACAGCAGGGGAGAGCAAGAGCTAAGGAGAAGGGGGGGGGAAGAGAGTAGAGGGGCACTAAGAGATGTAAGGGGGAAAAGAAGGGGCAAGACAAAGGAGAGCAGGGTAGACAACTTGTGGAGTCAGCAACAATGATTTTTACAAGAGAGAATGTGGATTAAAGATCCAATTCCTTGAATCATTCCTCTTATGCCTACTGGTCAATACAATTTGACCCTAATATTCTGAAGCATATAGCCACTTTATCCACATCTAAGGAAAAGGCATGGGCACATAAGTGGATGAAGAATCAAGAAGATGGGGCCGAAGTAGTCACCTCATTCATGAGAATTACAGGTGATGCATATGTTGAGAAGCTTGTGAATGAGCATAAATTGAGAATAACAAAGTGCAGTCATCCATGGCTTTCAATTCAATATGAACATCACTTCAGAATTTGGAAAGCTTGTAGCGTAAAGGGGCATTTTAGATGAGGAATTTTTATTGTGATCGTCTCATTGAGATGCAGATTGAAATTCTTTATTGACATGAGCTCATCTTGATCTTCCTCAACCTCTTGATATGACTCTTCTTTCTCTATATTTTCTATGTCGTCCTCTTTCTCTTGTACTTGAAGTTTATGAGCAGAGGAATGTTGCCTTTTTTTCAAAGTAGCCTTTGTAATTGTGTCCTCTTTATCTTTTACCTGTACTTTCTGAACGGAGGAACGTTGTCTCTTTGTGAAAGTAGCCTATGGAACTGTGGCCCTTGCAGTATTAATCTTTTCTATTTTGCATCTTTATTTTCCTTTGATAGGTTGCACCAACGTGGCCATGGCTCGTCCTTCCTCTTCCTCTATCTTTTGTATTTCTTTAGGCCACAATGGTTGTGTTGCTTCTTCATTTTTCAGTTCAAACGCAACATCTGCTTTTGTTTCTATCTCAAAGAGTTTGTGTGCAGACCCTTGATGTGGGCCTCCTTGTCTAGGTTGCTTTTGAGCCAAACTAGGAGCTCTCTCATCCTGCTTATGTCCTCTTTGTTTTTGAACCAAACTAGCATCCATCTGATCCTGCTTGTGCCCTCCCTGCTCTTAACTGAATTCATGGTCTATCTTGAGTGATGATGTCTTAAAGTACTCAACCATAATCTTTTGTGCATTTGGAAATGTACTCCATTCATCCATGAGAGCCTGTAATGGAGTTAAATGTAGTTCTGTAAAGTTTGATGGTGGAGGAGGTGGCATTGCAAACCTGTTTAGACCTCTTGATAAGATAAAATGATAGCCCCCAATATTAGGTTGTGAACACTTCACAAAAATATCCAAGTATGGGCTCTTTGGTTCCATAGTAATTCCCACAACCATGCTAGAAGTTATATCTTTCTTAGAGAAGCTTGCATTCCACGGCTCCTCATTTTTCTCCATATCTTTCCTCGACATCATAAGATGTATCTTTGTTTTTCTTTGAATAAGAAACCAAACTTTTCTTCCCATGTGCATGTGAGTCCACTTCCCTTGAAAGTTCTCAAGGGCATACTCTTTCCCATTGAAACATAAGGTGGTGCTAGAGAAAAAAGCTTTAATCTCTTGAGAGTGCTCCATAATAATTGAAAACCCTACATGAAAAATAATTCAGAAGATGTTAGATACAATGCTTCAATAAAATAACCAATAAGGCTTTAAAGTACAAATTGAAAGACAATATATTTTGCCCATCATACTGTAATGTGCCCAAGCTGAAAGACAATGCATTTTGCCCATCATACTATAATGTGCCCAAGCTAAAAGACAATGCATTTTTCCCATCATACTGTGATGTGCCCAAGCTGAAAGACAATGCATTTTGCCCATCATACTGTAATGTGCCCAAGCTGTAATGTGTCCACCACTGATACAATTATGTGTGAGCCCATTTAACAAAATCTTTGAATGGATGATCAAAAATAGCCTCAAAGGCTTTACAAGGCTCAATATATATACATAAATTAAAAAATAATAGCCAATAAGGCTTTACAATGAGATGAGAAAAAATAAAACTATGATGTGTCCATGATTAACAATTACATTGTGTCCACTGAAACTCTGCCCACTGAAACTCTAACTCTGATGTGTCATCTGTCATTTGAAACTTTGCTCATAGGGTTGTGTTATGAGTGTGAAACCACATGTGAACGTAGGACTGACGCCGATTAGGTTCACTAGTCGGGAATTTTTTAACATGGCTTTGATTGGTTGTTTTGGAGTTCTCTCCTCTATGGATCAACTAATCTATGCTAATCTAAGCTATACCAACCATCGAATCGAAGAAAATGCAAGAAATAATTTCTTTTTCATATTCATTTTAATAGGTTACCTACAAGACAAGAGTTATAAACAAATTTAGATTCTTTTCATATATAATTAAAGTATATTTAATTTAACAAGACATTTTAAACTAAATTAAATATACTTTAAATATACATTTAATCTAAAATTAATTAAAAATGAAAGATTAAATGAAGATTACAAACTACTGAAATAGAGATTATGTAAACACATAATTTATAAACTAAGGTAAATTAAAATGGTGAAATAATAGACATTTAAAAAAATCCTTCATTTTTTCCCTTATATATATATATATAGTAAAACATTTTAAACTAAGTTAAATATACATTTAATCTAAATTGAATTAAAAATTTAAAATATAAATACATTATCTAAGATAAACTTAAAATCAAAAATACAAAAAATCTATATATTAAATTTATTAATTTTGATTTAAATTAAAATATATATACAAACTAATGAAATAAAAATTATGTAAGCACATAAATTATAAACTAAGATAAAATAGTTAAAAATAAATTGGTGATATGGTAGACATAAAAAACAATCCTTCATTTTTTTGTCTTATATATATATATATATATATATATATGCATCTATATATATATATATATATATCTATATGTATGCATATATATACACATATATATGCATACATATATATACATATATATATACATCCCAATTTCTTCTCACCTCTTTCTCTCCCTCCATCCCGCTCCCGAAGGTCCGTCTATCAAAATTTATGTGTCCGTCGCCCACCACAACGTCGATTTCCCGTCATCCCCTGCCATAGCATCAAATCCCCCGCCACATCACTCACATCGCCTGTTACATTCAAAATTATACGTTCAAAACTTTATGTTAAAAAATTATACATTCAAAATTTTCGTCGTTCGCCACATCGCTAACCATCACCATGACCAACGCCCTCACCATTGCCAGCCATCGCCATCATTGTCGCCGTCGCTCCCCATTGCCCCCATTGCCCTCGCCCACCATTAATTGCCCTCCAGTGCCATCGTTATTGCCCGTGCCTTCTGGGAAAGGGGAGGTTATCCCCTCTTGTTATTCCCTGGCGGCCGTGGTCGCTAGGGAATTAGGGAAAGGGATCCCTCCTTCTCTCATCCCCACCTTCCTCGCACCCCATCCTATTGGAACGTGGGGGAGAATAGATGCATTGTGGCAAGAGGAGTGAGAACACAAAAGATGTAACAATGGGTGTTCTTTTCATTGTGAGAGAAAAGTCCCTCTTTTATAGAAATGGAGAGAGGGTGTCCTAAATCAATGGCACCTCTCCTACATCAAAGGAGGTAACTCCTAAATCATAGGAACTCCACAATCATAGGCACTAGCCCATGTGGGGGCCTTTGCATTACATCATCACTTGTGTCATGGTCTATAACACTAAGTGTTCCTCTTCTACGCACACACACACACAACCATATGACTACTAGTGGATGCACACATGCACCTAGCAAGCCCTTGATCACATATATCCCAACATACCCCCCCTCAAGGGTTTGCCTCTTGCTATGTCAAGGATACATCTAGTCACATAGTTTCTCATGCCATCTCATGGTGGTCACACATGCCATCTCATGGTGGTCAAGGATAAATCTATCGCTAGGATCTCATGCTAGCAAAGGTGCCAAGGGTCAAGGTTTACAAAAATGGGATAGACCCCCCCCAAATGGTTCTCTCTCTTGCATGTACAAGAATTAATGATAGGCCTTTGTGTGGACCTAGTTTCTCATGTCTACAAGAGGTACCATGGGAGCAAACACACATCACATGGCCTACATCATATGGTGACCAGAGGTAATTTACAAAGACTATATGGACTAAAGCAAAACCATAACATTCTTTTTGGAGTACTAATCCAGGCAGAGAACCTCAAAATTGACTACATGACCAAGTGATGATCAAAGTTCAAAATATTGGACTCTAGAAAGCCCAATCTGCATCTACCATAAAATTTAATTGTTCATTTTCTGATGGAGTTCTTCCTTTAGCCATATTTGCTATGTTGTTGATGTAGCCCTTCTTCACAAGATATGCTTCTTTCCTTGGAGTTGTAGTAGGAGTCATTTATCTCCTCTTCCAAAAGAGAAGCTTCAATATCCACTAAGTTGGATGTAAAAGTGTTGCTATACTCTTCATCTAGAAGACTTTTGAGTAAAACTTGTGCACCAAATACCTTTCCAAGTTGCACCCAAACTTCATGTGAAGTCTCACAACCATCTATGTGATGAATGTATGAGTCACTAAGTCCCAATGCTAACAGCTAGTCCTCAACAGCTTGAATCTATTCTTTCCCCAGACGTCACACCAAGTGAGAAAGACGAGTTCTTAGAAATGTTCAAAGATTTCCCTGACCTCTCTATCGCCACCTTCACCATGTGACTGCCATAGAGCACAAGATAGAGCTGAAGCCTGATGCAAAGCCTGTGGCTCAGAAGTATCGGAGATTAGGGTCCCTACAGATCGATGCTTTGTGCTCAGAGTTGTAGAAACTTGTAGAAGCTGGGTTTATTGTTCCGGTTCACAATACTGAATGGGTTTCACCAGTGGTAGTCACCCCAAAGAAAAACAACAAGTGGCGGGTTTGCATCGACTATAAGAAACTCAATGTGGCCACCAAGAGGGACCATCATCCTCTTCCCTTTCAAGAACTCATTCTTGAGAAGGCAAGTGGTCATGAGATGTATACTTTCTGTGATGGTTACTCCGGGTTTTATCAAATCAGAATTGCTGAGGAGGATGTGCTTAAAACCACATTTGCCACACCCTGGGGGACGTTTGCATTCAAAGTAATGCCATTTGGCCTCACCAATGCTCCTTCTACCTTTCAAAGATTTATGCAGATGGTGTTTGCTCCATATTTGGGGGATTTCTTGGAGGTGTTTTTAGATGATTTCTGTATATTCTCGACACATAAGGAGCATGTCATCAAGGTTAGGTTGGCCTTCCAAAGGGTCAATGATGTGAATGCAAGCCTCAACCCTGATAAATGCACCATTGCAGCCACTCAAGGGAGGTTACTGGGACATATTGTCTCATCCGAGGGCGTCAAGCCTGACCCTGAGAAGGTAGAAGCTATCCTCAAGCTCTCCTCGCCAACAACCAAACGTCAAGTACGCTCATTTGTCAATCTAGCAGGATACTATCGCCGCTTCATTGATCAATATGTTGCATTGACGCGACCCATGACGATGCTATTAAAAGATGGAGTTGATTTCTCTTGGGATGAGGATTGTGATCATCGGTTTGTACAAATCAAGAGTGCTCTGGCTTTAGAACCCATTCTATGCAATCTTGATTGGTCAAAGACTTTCTATATCAATCTTGGGTTTGGTGAGCATACTCTGGCAGGTATTCTTCTCCAGCAAGGGGAGGATCAGTTCATTTATCCCGTTCGATTTGCTTCTCGACAATTGCTCAAAACTGAACAACGCTACTCTAAGGCTGACAAGCATGCTTTGTCTTTGGTATTTTGCATTGAGAAATTTAAGCATTATGTTGCTAGAAAGTCCTTCATTATAATCTGTAGCAATGGTCTTGCAAAGCAGGTTCTTCAATCACCAAATCCCATGGGCCGGTTGGCCAAATGGTTGGCAATTTTACAAGAATATGAATTTTCTTTCAAAATTGTAAAAGGGGGTTGTTCCAACTTAAAGAATGGTTTGATTGATTTAGAGGAGTGCCTCAATGTAACCCTTGTAGCAGCCATAGAAGTTGGGGATCCATGGTATGGTGGAATCTATAGGTTTCTGACCGCTTTCTCCTTTCCTCCAGAAAGTACTAGCTATGAGAGAAAGAAAATCCGTAGAGTTAGTAGGCACTACACTCTCTTTGATGGGGTGTTATACTGTCAAGGCCTAGATGGGGTACTAAGATGGGCCATTGATGCAAATGAAGTACCTAAGTTATTGAAGCATTATCATGATGGATTTTGTGGAGGCCACTATGCCGGTGACTATAGAACTAAGAAGATTTTACACGTTGGGTACTATTGGCTGACCTTGTTCAAGGATGTCACTATGTATTGCAAAACTTGTGAACCATGCCAATTCTTTGGTAGGAAGGATTTGCGTCCTGGGCAACATCACCCAGTGATGTCCATCCATCCATTTCAAAAGTGAGGAATAGATTTTGTTGGGCCCCTACCCATGACTACTCGCAAAAAGAAGTATCTTTTGGTAGCCACTCAGTATGTCACTAAGTGGGCTGAAGTGATCGCCCTCCCCACTGCAAATGGTAAGGCAGTTTCAAATTTCATATTTGAACGTATCTACACAAGGTTTGGGACACCCATGGAAATAGTATTTGACCATGGGAGTCCATTCTTCAATGAAGCAGTGGAGTTGCTCATGGATCACATGGGTATTGATCATCGCACTTCTAGCATCTATCATTCAGCATCCATGGGACAAACGGAGTAGACCAACGGCCTCCTTTGTAAAACCATGGGGAAAATGGCCACAAGGAACACGAGCCAATGGGATCAGAAGGTCACCGAAGCCGTGTGGGCTTACAACATCACCCATAAAACGTCTACAGGTCACACTCCTTTTGAGTTGGTGTATGGTACTGTTATGGATAAAATTGTCTAAGGCAAAAGGCATTAATATGTATGTGTGTTTGTATATGTGGCAATAGTATAGTAAAATATGGTGTGCATAGGGCCCAAGGTTGAGGTGGCAGGGCATGACCATGTGCCACCCTTCCATGTAAGAGGACCCATAAGGTGTGTTGTACATAATCCATGATAGTAATATTATAAAATGCAAGGTGACATGGGTCCTCCATGTGCCACCCCTCCACCTATGCTGCATTTAGTGAGATATGGCTCAAAGTCCATGGGAGAAGTAATATAAAATAGGTGGAGATGGATATTATATTGAGTTATTCCCTCCATATGGGATAGGCCCATGTGGGGGAGGTATAGAAGGTCCAAAAGAGCAAGTTAAATAATGGGGAAAGTAGGATGAGGTGGCAAGATTCCTTGTGCCAACCATCCACTTGTCCTCCTAGAGGTTTGAACATATTATAAAATTGGGAAGAGACCAAGGGTGTATCATAGACTTGAGATATGGGGCTTGATTTATGTGAAAAATTGAGGCAAAGGGTTGTCGCACACAATTGAGAGTGCGTAACCGCCTAGCCCACATGGGAGACTTTTCCACACACACCATGCTTGTGGGAGGATACATTAATTGGGAGAGACCCCCTCTTTTGGCTATAAAAGAAGGGGGCTATTTCTTGATGAGACACGCTCATTCTTGTAAAGCCACCTAGCTAGTATTTTGATATTTCCCTCTCATCCCTTCTTTCAAATAAAGTATGGTTCTCTTCTCTTGATGTCTCCATCTCTACATTCCTCCTCCTATCATGTTCATGTTTCTCTTCCCCCTCTCCTTTTCCCCTTGTGTCATAGTCTCCCTCTTCATTCCCTCCACTTCTAATTCCTTTTCCCCTCCCATGACAACGGTTCGCCCTCACGATCTCCTTTTCTCTATGGCCCTCGAGCGTCGCCATGCTTAGCCTCTAGCCTCTGGTCTTGATTTCTTTTCCGACTAATAGAAATGGTGTGGCTACTGGGATACGAATCTCCACGGATAGTGGCGAATCTTCTACTCATACCGGTCGCATCTGCAAAACTATACCATCTGTGCTCCTTCTAAGCTACTGCGCGCGCATTCGATTCGCGCGTCTACTGTGTTTGACCGTGCGACAGTTTTCTGGGTTGCTGCAACTTTTGGTCGCGGATAGTTTTTTCGCTCTGCACGTCTACTGCGTTCACCCGCGTGACAGTTTCCTGGACTGCTGTGGCTTCTGGTCGTTGACAGTCTTCTCGCTTCGTGCGTCTACTGCCCGCACGACAGTTTTCTGAACTGCTGCGGCTTCTGGTCGCGGACAGTTTTCTGAGTTCCTGCAAAACTGTAACAGCAGATCCCGCGCCCCCCTCTCTCTTCTCTTTCTCTTTCTCTTTCTCTTTCTCTTCTCTTTTTTATTAAAGAGTAGGATTTGAACCCAAGACCTCCCCCTTCACAAAAGGGAGACTTATCATTGGGCCAACAAGTTGGAAGTGGTAACAATGTAATGAATTTTGTTCATATATTGAAATCGCGGGAACTGTAACTCTCTAACCGTGGGGAGTTTGCTCTTGCTGTAAAAAGAAAAAATACTTCATTTTATGTGCTCTATCCACATCTCCTGCTAGATTGCCGATTCAGAACTTCTCCAAGCTCACTTCACGAATGCACGCCACATGAGGAGGGTGGACATTTATGTCACTTCTCGACGCGTTTAAGGAATTGGTGCCTGGTCCTCCGCACCTTACGGCTACCAATGCACGAGATGTCTTCCTTGATCTTCATGTCGACCTGCAACGGCTGATTGTCCAGTGCATTGTTCAAGGAGATGACAGGTGGAATGATACACCGTGGATGATTCATGGTGAAGAACTACTAATACGCTGGGAGAACTTTGATTTTACCTCTACTCATTGTGCAGTGATCGAACTACTTCCTGCTTCAGAGGTAATTAAAACGGTGTCCTTCATCGAAGGGTCCCAAGCTTGGGGGGAGATTTGACGCATCTGCTTATTGATTCCTGTGGATAAGCTCGTCCTGAATGGTTTATTCTCAATGTCACTACAGAGGCTCTATAGAGGTTTCTAGGCCTCGGCTATGGTTGGTAATGTTTCGACCAAGGAATCCATTTGTACCTAATCAACCTTTTGTGCCTCATTTTGAGCTTCAAGTTGTAATTCTTTTTGGTCTTAAGATAAACTATCAACAACGGATTGCAAGTTTGTTTGGTGCTGAACGTTTGGCTCAAGTGTTGAATTCTCCCCACCCTCTCCTCCTACCTATCTTGGACTATCGAGGAACTCCGACCAAGGCTGCTGGCATGGGCGTGAAGCTCACTTCATCGGGTGGTGAGGAGTATTGTTATAGCAAGTCTACACCTACAAGTACTTGCAATCAAGCTGAGTACTCGGTGCTCATTTTTGGGCTACAAAAGGCACAAGAACATCATGCTAAGCAACTTAACGTGCAAGGAGATTCTCAACTAGTGTGTGAACAAGTTAGTGGAAGGTGGAAGGTGCGGAGCAAAGGCTTGATTCCATGACATCAACAAGCTTAGGAAGTTTGCAACCAATTTGAAGAGGTAAAAATTCAGCATATCCCTCGAGCTCGAAATCTTGTTGCTGATTTCTTGGCACGTGAAGCTTGTACTTCAATCACACATGATGCGAGTGGAAGCACCACCCCAACAAAGCCGCAAGCCACGAAGGAGGGTGATCATTTGTAAGGAATGCAAAGGTTGTGGTCATCATGAAACTAAGTGTTGGGCATACTTGATACGAGTTCACCGACTTCAGAAGATCATCAGGAAGGTTCTTAAGGACATTTCTCAAAAGAAGGATGCCAGACCGCACACACCTTGAAGAAATAGCATGGCGACTACAAGAACTAGAAGAAGTTGAAGGTGATGTGCAAGCTCTCCAACTGTTGACATTTGTCATGGCATTCTTGTTTGCCTTGATGAACAAGCTCATGCAATGCCACGCCTCTAACCCTCACGTGTAAAGATGGATGTGATATCATGAGGGTTGGTCCTTTTAAGATTGTCTATGTGCTATTCTATGCTGAAGATTCTTCCCATGTAGTATTTCACACTACACCAGTCACACCCTACCCTACCTATGTGTGCTTTGTGGATGTATCTTCACCCGATTTTCAGTTCAAGCTTCCTCTTACTATTGTTTGTCCATAGATAAGCCTCTCTTTTCCATCTTCCAAGCATGGCTGACATTCCCATGTTTTGTGGATGGGTGGAAGAAAATCCAAATGAGTATCTTGTGGCCTTCAAGCGCCGTTGTGTTTCTCTCAACTTTCTTACTGAAGATAGATGGTTGTTGGTTCTTTACACATTTCTAGAGGGATTGGCTCAAGTATGGTATGAGAAGCAGGCCGAAGACATTCGCCAAAGCTGGCCAAGGTTGACAGCAGTGATGATTGAGTATTTCGGCAAAGAAGAGGAGCCGGAGAATGTGTACCTGCAGGTGGCAAACTTGAAGCAGTCCGAAGGTGAGGCAGCACATCGATATGTGGATCGAGCGGCCGTGCTCCTGGACCGTTTAATTGACACACAGGAGGACAATGTCGGATTTCGAGCTGGAATGACTCAGCATGTGCTGGGCTACCTTGTAGCAGGAGCAAGTGATGAATTCTGCCTCAAGCTTAAATGGGAGAATCCAGAAACTATGGCGCTAGCACATGAGATTGCTCAAAAGTTTGATAAAGTTCAGTCTGACCCCGCTTCAAAGAAGACGATTGTCCCTCCGCAACCCCCTCAATTCCTGCAACAACAACCTGGGGGGTCTAACTCAGGGGCATACCCCCACCCCTCATCAGGAATGTATCCACCGCCTCCACCTCAAATGTATGGTCCTCCCTTAGATGCTTACCCTCAACAAGGTGTATATCCTCACCCTCCGCCTCGAAGGTTTCCCCAGCCTCGCCCACGAGCCCCCCTCCTCTCTACTCCCTCGGCCCCTCCAGCTAAAGAGGCCCCCCCTGCAAAGAACCTGGAGTCAATGACCTAGCCAAGGCCTTGAATGATCTTCTGCTTGAGATGGTGGGCATCAGAAATCAAGCCAACCGCCCTCCAAGAGACCGTGCTAATGTTGTATGCTACGAGTGCCACCAAAAGGGTCATTATCGCACAGAATGCCCCAATATTCCAAGGGTGAATCTTCTATGTGAGTCGGGCACTGAGGATTCTAATGTAGAGATCCTTGACCTTGGGAAAAGAAGTCGTGCCACCTCGGACCTCTCTCCAAACCATGGACCAAGCCGCCCCAGGAAGAAGGTGTCCTTCTTAGAGCCCTCAGATGCTGAGATGGCAGACCCACCAACAGAGAAGACTAAAAGATCTCGCAGGAGTAAGTGGTCACCCTCGAATTTTCCCATCGGCTCAGGGCAAGAGGACTATTCGGTCATTCAAGACCTTGCTCATCGGTCTTTGAGCATCACGCTCCCTCAACTAATAGCATTAAGCCCTAAGGTGAGACGTGAGCTGCAGCAAGGTCTCTCAACAAGGAAGAGCAAGAAAAAGGGAAAGGTATGAGAGGTATCTTCTATCTCTAAAGAAATTGATTGGCACCCACATACAGTAGATGTCATCATAGATAATTGCCGTGTCAAAAATGTGTGTGTTGATGGGGGAGCTGCATGTAATATCATGGTGCCCCGAATCATGAAGAAATTGAATTTGAAATGTACAAGGCATTCCTCCACTCGAATCATGGTAGCAGATGGTCGATGACTCGCCACCCTGGGAGTCATTGAGGATTTGCCCATCACTGTCAATGGGTTGACCACCACTGTCAATTTCTATGTAGTGGACATTGAAGATACAGGGAGAAGTTACCCAGCCATACTCAAGAGACCATGGTTGAGAAAGAGTGATGCAGTCAGCTATTGGAAGATAGGACACATGTCTTTTGGTGCTTCCAAGGAGAAGATCCCGGTGCAACCCAGTGCCATGGAACCGGAAGAAGAAGAGGAGCAAGGCAGTGATACTCTCTCATCCTCAGTGTTTGAATCCATGGTAGAATCAGACCGGGGGGAGGAATTCTCAGAGGAGGAAGTTTACATGATGGGGGTGTCTCTGACCCCGCCACCTGCCAAAAAGGTAACAGCTAGTCCTCAACAGCTTGAATCTATGCTTTCCCCTGACCTCACTCCAAGTGAGAAAGATGAGTTCTTAGAAATTTTCAAAGATTTCCCTGACCTCTTTGCAACTAGCTACCACCACCTTCGCCATGTGACTGCCATAGAGCACAAGATAGCGCCGAAGCCTGATGCGAAGCCTGTGGCTCAGAAGTATCGGAGATTAGGGCCCCTGCAGACTGATGCTTTGCGCTCAGAGTTGCAGAAGCTTGTAGAGGCCGGGTTTATTGTTCCGGTTCACAATACTGAATGGGTTTCACCAGTGGTAGTCACCCCAAAGAAAAACAACAAGTGGCGGGTCTGCATAGACTATAAGAAACTCAATGCCGCCACCAAGAGGGATCATCATCCTCTGCCCTTTCAAGACCTCATTCTTGAGAAGATAAGTGGTCATGAGATGTATACTTTCTCTGATGGTTACTCTGGGTTTTATCAAATCAGAGAAGATGTGCTTAAAACCATTTGCCACACCTTGGGGGACATTTGCATTCAAAGTAATGCCATTTGGCCTCACCAATGCTCCTTCTACCTTTCAAAGATTTATGCAGATGGTGTTTGCTCCTTATTTGGGGGATTTCTTGGAGGTGTTTTTAGATGATTTCTGTATATTCTCGTCACGTAAGGAGCATGTCATGAAGGTTAGATTGGCCTTCCAAAGGGTCAATGATGCAAATGGCAGTCTCAACCCTGAGAAATGCACCATTGCAGCCACTCAAGGGAGGTTACTATGACATATTGTCTCATCCGAGGGCATCAAGCCTAACCCCGAGAAGGTTGAAGCCATCCTTAAGCTCTCCCCGCCTACAACCAAACGTCAGGTACGCTCATTTGTCAATCTAGCAGGGTACTATCGCCGCTTCATTGATCAATATGCTGCTTTGACATGACCCATGACTATGCTATTGAAAGCTGGGGTTGATTTCTCTTGGGATGAGGATTGTGATCATGGGTTTGCACAAATCAAGAATGCTCTGGCTTCAGAACCCATTCTACGTAATCCAGATTGGTCAAAGACTTTCTATATCAATCCTGGGTTTGGTGAGCACACTCTAGCAGGTATTCTTCTCCAGCAAGGGGAGGATCGGTTCATGTATCCCGTTCGATTTGCTTCTCGACAATTGCTCGACACTGAGCGACGCTATTCAGAGGCTGACAAGCAGGCCTTGTCTTTGGTGTTTTGCATTGAGAAATTTAAGCATTATGTGGCTGGAAAGTCCTTCTTTATACTCACTAGCATTGGTCTTGCAAAGCAGGTTCTTCAATCACCAAATCCCATGGGCCGGTTGGCCAAATGGTTGGCAGTTCTACAAGAATATGATTTTTCTTTCAAAATTGTAAAAGGGGGTTGTTCCAACTTGAAGAATGCTTTGATTGATTTAGAGGAGTGCCTTGATGTAACCCTTGTAGCAGCCATAGAAGTTGGGGATTCATGGTATGGTGGTATCTACATGTTTTTGATTGCTTTCTCCTTTCCTTCAGAAAGTACTAGCTATGAGAGAAAGAAGACCGCAGAGATAGTAAGCGCTACACCCTCCTTGATGGGGTGTTGTACCGTCAAGGCATGGATGGGGTACTAAGACGGGCCATTGATGCAGATGAAGTGCCTAAGGTATTGAAGCATTATCATGATGGATTTTGTGGAGGCCACTATGCCAGTGACTATACAGCTAAGAAGATTTTACATGCTGGATACTATTGGCCGACCTTGTTCAAGGATGTCACTTTGTATTGCAAAACCTGTGAACCATGCCAATTCTTTGGTAGGAAGGATTTACGTCCTAGGCAACATCACCCAGTGATGTCCATCCATCCGTTTGAGAAGTGGGGAATAGATTTTGTCGGGCCCTTGCCCATGACTGCCTGCAAAAAGAAGTATCTTTTGGTAGCCACTCAGTATGTCACTAAGTGGGCTGAAGCTATCGCCCTCCCTGCTGCAAATGGTAAGGCAGTTTCAAATTTCATATTTGAACGTATCTGCACAAGGTTTGGGACACCCATGGAGATTATCTCTGACCAAGGGAGTCCATTCTTAAATGAAGTAGTGGAGTTACTCATGGATCGCATGGGTATTGATCATCACACTTCTAGCATCTATTATCCAGCATCCATGGGTCAAACAGAGCGGACCAATGGCCTCCTTTGTAAAACCATTGGAAAAATGGCCACAGGGAATAGGGGCCAATGGGATCAGAAGGTCACTGAAGCCGTGTGGGCTTACAACATCACTCATAAAACATCTACAGTCACACTCCTTTTGAGTTGGTGTATGGTACTGAGGTAGTTTTACCACTAGAGATAGAGATTCCAGCCTTGAGATTGGCACAGGAACAGAGGATGACAGAAGATGAACATGTAGAGGCCAGATTGGTACAACTTGAGAAGTTAGATGAAACCCGACGCCTTGCACTACACCAAACAGAGATCCAAAAGAATCGACAAAAGGCCCGCTTAGATGCTAAGATTCACAAGGGATTGGAAAGACACTTTGCTGAGGGGGATGTTGTGCTATGCTTTGATAACAGATTGGACCACCAAATGGATAAGAAGTTTCTGCCACTATCGACTGGTCCATACAAAGTCATCAAGGAATGTAGCAATGGGTCTGTACAAGTTCAGGAGCTGCATGAACCATATGGCAAGAAGGTGATCAACAAGCGTTACCTCAAGCCTTTCTTTGTGCGTGATGGACCCAGGCATGGAAATGCTGTGCATTCCTTGCCTTGGGGGGGAATTGTTATGGATAAAATTGTCTAAGGAAAAAGGCATTAATATGTATGTGTGTTTGTATATGTGGCAATAGTATAGTAAAATATGGTGTGCATAGGGCCCAAGGTTGAGGTGGCAGGGCATGACCATGTGCCACCCTTCCATGTAAGAGGACCCATAAGGTGTGTTGTACATAATCCATGATAGTAATATTATAAAATGTAAGGTGACATGGCTCCTCCATGTGCCACCCCCCCACCTAGGCTGCATTTAGTGAGATATGGCTCAAAGTCCATGGGAGAAGTAATATAAAATAGGTGGAGATGGATATTATATTGAGTTATTCCCTCCATATGGGATAGGCCCATGTGGGGGAGGTATAGAAGGTCCAAGAGAGCAAGTTAAATAATGGGGAAAGTAGGATGAGGTGGTAAGATTCCTTTTGCCAACCATCCACTTGTCCTCCTAGAGGTTTGAACATATTATAAAATTGGGAAGAGACCAACGGTGTATCATAGACTTGAGATATGGGGCTTGATTTATGTGGAAAATTGAGGCAAAGGGTTGTCGCACACAATTGAGAGTGCGTAACCGCCTAGCCCACATGGGAGACTTTTCCACACACACCATGCATGTGGGAGGATACATTAATTGGGAGAGACCCCCTCTTTTGGCTATAAAAGGAGGGGGCTATTCCTTGATGAGACATGCTCATTCTTGTAAAGCCACCTAGCTAGTATTTTGATATTTCCCTCTCATCCCTTCTTTCAAATAAAGTATGGTTCTCTTCTCTTGATGTCTCCATCTCTACATTCCTCCTCCTATCATGTTCATGTTTCTCTTCCCCCTCTCCTTTTCCCCTTGTGTCATAGTCTCCCTCTTCATTCCCTCCACTTCTAATTCCTTTTCCCCTCCCATGACAACGGTTCGCCCTCACGATCTCCTTTTCTCTATGGCCCTCGAGCGTTGCCATGCTTAGCCTCTAGCCTCTGGTCTTGATTTCTTTTCCGACTAATAGTACTGAGGCAGTTTTACTACTAGAGATAGAGATTCCGGCCTTGAGATTAGCACGCGAACAGAGGATGACAGAAGATGAACATGTAGAGGCCAAGTTGGTACAACTTGAGAAGCTAGATGAAACCCGACGCCTTGCACTCCATCAAACAGAGATCCAAAAGAACCGACAAAAGGCCCGCATGGATGCTAAGATTTGCAAGGGATGGGAAAGACACTTTGCTAAGGGGGATGTGCTGCTATTGGACGACCAGATGGATAAAAAGTTCCTTCCACTGTGGACCGGTGACACACAGTCATCAGGGAACGTAGCAATGGGTCTGTACAAGTACAGGAGTTGCATGAGCCATATGGCAAGAAGGTGATCAACAAGCATTATCACGCCTATCATATTCCCCCTATCACGCCTTGGGAAGTCATGGATGAAACTTTCAATATGTCATATTCCCCCTATCACACCTTGGGAAGTCATGGATATCATAATAATTTCCATCAAAATTATATATTGCAGTGGCTTATCATATCTATCTAGGTTTGGTTTTAAAAAAAACTTAATCCTTGTCTAAAGCACTTAACAAAGTCCAAGGAATACTAGCCGGTGGGGACCCCAATATTCAAAAGTACATTGGCCACCAGAGAAGAAGAACTAAAACCTATATGTGCTATATACAATGTGCTAGAACCATAGCTGTAGGCACCTAGTTGTTGTGAAGGATTCAAGTAGCGGTGGGTAGCCACATTACTAGTATCCACACTTCACTTTGTTGCCCATTGTCATCTCAACCTGCTGATTCAAATAGAAGGCACAAAGGAGAACTTGCTCAGGTGTGGATATGCATATTTGCAAACTGGCTCCACCATTAAACACCAGCAACATTTTTTGCGTCGACCATCTTGCATCCTTTCTCCAAGCCCTTCAATCGTGAATCAATGGCCCAATCCATGTCTTTGCACTTCAAAGTATACAAACAAGGGAAAATGATAGGATGGTGATGCCCAGGATGCAATCTTTAGAGACGACGTGTGCTTGAGTTACATGTACCATTTTGTTACAAAAATTCTTTGTTCTGAAGTTCTTCTTGGCACTCGTGGAAGGAGAGTTTGTAGATGTGGAGGAATTCATATAAAATCTGGATTACTATGCATTGCCAAACAATATCATTTAGCAAAGAATAAATTCTTTCCAAGCTCTCAATCGGTAGTGTCTTCCGTCAAGTCAAGCATCACTCCAACACAAAACAAGTGCATGTTTTTAGTTAGAGAATATATTACTGCTACAATAGATTCAATGGTTAGTCACCTAGCCTTCGGCTATCTTTATGTCCCCCCTAGTAAGCTTCTGTTGTCTTTACGTCTTTTTGAAACATGTTAATTAGATTCGTGGTAATAACAAATGTTGATCAAATTCATGCTGATCAAATTTGTAGGGATAGGTTTAATGAATTTCATGGTGATCAAATATGTCTACAGACGTGTTGTGATCATTTTGTGGGTCTATCTTAACGAAAATGTGCATTTTTTCACACTTGTATTTTGACAGGTGCCTTTTAGCATCCTCAATTGTTCTGTCATGACTTAGATCGCTAGTTTACATATTTGCATTCTTTTCAATGCATCCTGATTACCAAAATACCAGGAGGTAGCAAAAGGAGGTAAATATCCATTGTTAGGAGTACCTTAAGGGAATATTGAATTGAATTTGGGGGGAAAGATGTAGTGTAACCTATGGATTTAGGGTGTTATAAAAATATGAACTTTAATTATAGTTTTATTTGTGGTGGGGGATATCTTGACGTTCCTTCTTATTTTTGGATAGGACAACTCCACACACTGTTTTGTGTGTGTTTGATCACAAGACAACACATTTCTCTGTGCTTGTCAATAAACAAAACCACACACTATTTTGTGTGTTTTTGAGCACACAATACAGTATACAAATTTGTGCTTTAGAACACACAACACCAAACATATTGCATTGGTGACATGAAAACCATGAAAACTATAAGGTCTCAATTTTTCATCAATGGGAGGAGCACGAGTTCCCATTCCCAATTCAAAAGGCCAAGAGTGCTACTTGATCCCACACCAGTGGTTTCTCCCCCACCAATGATTGGCCTTGGTTGTTGATTGTCCAGTAATTGTGTGTGCACCCACACCAAAAAAGCCAGCTCGCTCCAAGAAAAGACTAGAGCGAGATTGGACTGGAGATGACATGCATACTATAATGGAGGCACACCAAAATGGGTTGTCAATGCAGGCTTGTTCGAAACGGTGGGGCATGATTTGGTTTGCCTTGCTTGCATGGCTAGAGGGTAGAACAACATAGAAACGAAAGGGAGCAACACCTGTACTAACTTAGGAAGAGGAGAAGGCATTATGGAGTGGTGCTTTGGAATGCAAGAGTCAAGCTGAGGCATTAAAATTTATGACTGGAGTTTGAAAGTGGCCACCATATGACTAACCCGGCACACCCCATTCACAGATGGTGTTTGGTGAAATGGCTCCCACAAGAGGCATCTAGAGCTAGTCTTCCGAGTCCCAGAGCCACTTGAATCACTTAAGAGCATTGAGTCTCTCCATGACAATTTGGAGAAAATGTATAATCTACAGCAATGCCCACCTCATAACATATGGAATGTTAATGAGACAGGGGGGCAAGGCTCGAAAGACCGAGTGTTTTCTAGGAAAGGTTCAAGGCAAGTACATGGGCTAAGACCTGATTCAAGGGATTGGGCTGTACAATCCCTTACTGTGTGAACACAACTGGATTTTCCCTTTCGGGATATTACATTTTCAAAGTTGAAAGAGCAATGCAAAATTACCTTAGCCAATGTGAGGAGGGAGCTGTCATGTCAATGCTAAACAAGGCTTGGATGGCAGGCCAATTGATTGTTGCATGGCTTGAGTATTTTAAGGCCTCCCTCTCGAATGGGGTCACACCAACCAATCAGCACTTGCTAATAATTGATGGACATGGAACCCACATTCGATTGGATGTTGTAGCCAAGGTAGAAGAATGGGGTGTTTATATCATTACATTGTGAGCCCACACTTCCTACAAGCTCTAGCCTCTCAATGTATCAATCTTTAAGTCTTTTAAGAGCAATTTCAACAAGGATGTGTTTGGTTGATGAATAATTTCTCCCCCCCAGTTTCAAAAGCAAATCTTGCTAGCATATCATCCTGAGCTCTAGCCACTACTCTCATGGAGTCAAACATGAAAGCAAGATTTCGTGCCACTTGGATATGGCCCTTCAATAGAGAAGGTTTATGTTTTTATCACATGCCATCTAGGAGCTCCAAGTTACTATTATGGAGCCCAACTTGTCATTACAAATAGCTTCAGAAGAACAATCAAGACTTGAGGAACACCAAGTATTGTTCGAGAAGGATATCGATATCATTCCATGCACAGTAGGGACTAGAGACTTTGGAGGGACACCAAGAATTGTTTGAGGAGGAAATGAGTCAGGTCCATGCACACCAAGGACTGCAGACTTGGAGGGGTAGCTCTCAGTAGCATGGGAACAACAATACCCCCACGAGAGGGTCAGACAGTGAGTAGATGGGTGGTAGACCTTCTAAAAATCCCTTGTGAGAATGTGACCATTGCAAGGGTGCAAGGAGAGGCATACATGGATTATAGTCATTCACTTGTTTTGACATTTAATCAATATATCAATATGCTGCACACCAAGAATGCCAAGAAAGAGGAGGTGGAGAGAATGAAAGAGTCACAGAGGAGGCAAAAAGAGTTGAAATAGAATGGAATTAGAGCAAACAAGGTTGGCCAAGAAAAAGATAAGGACTAAAGAGCAAGAAGCCAAGGCAAGCAAAAAAGCATGGGAGATTCAGCAAACCCAATTCGAGGTGCAACTAAGGCGTGTCCTTTGGGAAGGTGTTCCTCTACACATTGACAGACCTATCCTTCTACATGTGCCACACTGTAGAGCAATGCATGGCTTGTGCCCATCAACTTCAAGCTATGAAGCTGAAGAGGCCACATAATCAACTCACCATGTATGCTCCAACGTATGCTTTCCCTGACCTTTGAAACTGCATGGCTCGTGCCCATCATCTTCAAGCTATGAGGCTAAAGAGGAAACTCACATCAAGCATCACCTCCACATCGTATACTGTTGTTGGAAACAGGTAGTGGCACAAATGCAACTTGAATGGGAACATCAACTTTTGGCAAATTACATTGGCATTGCTTCCGTTGTTGAGATTCTTGATGGAGAGTATTCTCGCCATAGAACATGGTGCAACGTCTGAGGTGAGAAGCATGAAGGAGGGAGTGCGAAGCTTGGTGGTAATGAACTGCAACATGGATTTGAGGGAGGATGAGCAGAACGTTTTGAAAGAAGAACTAGAGGAATGAAGAGCGCAATGCTTGAGGGAGGAGTGCATGGCTTCAGCCATGGTTGAGTTGGCAGAGATGTCAAAGGTGAGAAGTAGGCGGGAGAGCTGGGATGGTGAGAGCAGGAGAAGCACCTGGGCGATGGGGTCACACAGGAAAAAATGAGAGGGAACAGGATTTTGAAGGTCTGGAAGTGATATAGTGGATCCTTTAGAGAGTTGATGTGAGAGGAAAAAAAGGTGAACAACGTTAGGCGCATAAACAACAAAGAAAGCAACAACAATTACAAATATCAAGCTGCCCCCTTGCTGAGAGCTCCGATTGGCACAGAATTTTAGCTTCATTGTCTGTAGCAAAATGTTTGTGAGGAATGGATGAGGGATCTTGAATTGGCTAACTGATTGACCCATTTCTATGTTCGCTCGCTATCCAAGGGCGGCTCCGAGACTACAAGCCAAGGTGGGATTTGCTGCTTGTATTCATCCTTGAGCGAGCAAACGCTTTCCTGCATGAATGCATGCAAGCTCTTGAATGAAAAAGCAAAACACACACTCTCTCACACACACACACACACACACACACACATAATTCAAGCACAACTTTGGTCGGGTACATAGTTGCAACATGATAGCACTAATCAGCAACAACAACAACAGTGTATAACTACCAGTAACAACATGCACCCCCCAAGACATAGCGCGAGAAATATATTCAATAAATTTGCGATAACAGCCCGGCTACCGTCCTCCTATGCCTTTCTTCATGCGTAGCTTAGTATAAGGTGTCGGAGGCGTAAGGGCCAAAGAGGTCAATGGATGGCTACTACGCAAGCGCAAAGTTGGGAAGATAGAGGAAATGAGGATAGTGCATGGGTATTTAGCATCAAAGGAAGGAGATGGGAGATGAATGAATATTGCAACCTCTTTGTAGCATGGATGGGGAGGTGTAGGTGGAAATTTTGAAGGCTGAAATGAAAATAATGATAGAATTGCATATGACAAAATAGTATAGGATCCAAATTTTCAATTGAGAGACAATATGTGGGTGAAGATACTGAAGAGATCAAGCTTGAAGATTTTACATTTCATAGTGGAGTCTTTGCATAGTGAAGACCAAAGTGGGACTCGTTGGAACCTAGGAGAACCTTCTCTTGGATACATAGGCTCTTCTTGAGACTATGCAGTAGCACCGAGCAAAGGAATCATCGAATGCCACACTATTTGGACATTTGGGAAAGGGCAAGGATCCACCACATACTAATATGATTGCTCTCTTAGATATATCGACAATTAAAAGGTTTAACAACCCCCCCCTCCCCCCCCTTCTGCCCCTTTTTAATTTAGATTATGGAATTCGTTATTCTCCATTGATATGGCATTTTGAAATTAGCATCTTATTTCTTCTTCTTTAATTATAATAACCCTTCTTATCTCTTTCCTCCCTCCCATCTAGCTACACCCTCTCATTTCTACACAAAAAAAAAAAAAAAAAAAAAACGTGAGGAATGTTGTAAGAATTGAGATTTGAAACAAGGAATTATAAATGGCCAAGCGATTGAAAATATTTCTATGATAATATATAATATATAATTAATATAACCACACATAGTGTGGGCGGGGAGATGGCGCACTTCCTTCCCCAAAGAGTTATAATCCGAGGGAAGAGCCCCTTCCCTAGGTGCCAAGAATATAAGTGCCGAGAATATAAGCGCCGAGAATAAATCTTGCAAATGGATAAGATACTAACATATTACCTACTCATCTTCTTGCTTGCATATAGTGATGTTGATTCGCCTCATGAATTAAAAAATAAGCCCCTACTTCATTACTTATTTGTTGCATTTTTATGGTCTCTCAATTTCTCCTATACACACGCTACCAACCAATCATAATGCTTGAAAAGCACCAATCCAACAGTCCGATTAGACTATAGGCTAATGATTAGATTAAGAAGCAAGCAGAGAAATATCGCTCAATCCTTGTTTAACGCAATTGAGAGATTACCACAGTGAGGACTATAGCATCAAAGCAGCTTATAATTGAAAATGCTTAAACACAAGCAAGATTCTGGACTATTACCAAAGTGTTTGTAGGAGCACGTGAAAGATGATCTAGCACTGTTTGTATATGTGAATTCTTGTGCAATCAATGCCCAAATGCCTCACACAGGCCTTAGCTTTGTTGGCCCCCTTCCTCGTTCTTCACAAGGGAAGTATTATATATTAGTTGCAACTGATTATGCAACTAGATGGGCAAAAGCAAAAGCTACTGTCAACAACAAAGCAACAATGGTGGCATCATTTCTCAAGGATTTTATATGTGACTATTTTGGTTGCCCTTTGGAAATCCTTACAAATGGAGGGAGGTCTTTTAGGAATGACTTGATTGAATCTTTGGTGCACAAATTGAAAATAAATCATGTCATATCAACTCCATATTATCCCCAATGCAATGGTCTTGTGGAAAAAACTAATGGTTTTCTTTGTGGGTCCTTGTCTAAGCTAGTAGACACCATGAAAAGGAAGTGGGATTTGCATATACTAGAGGTTTTGTGGGCTTATAGAACCACTCATAAGCTCTTCCTTGGTTTCACACCTTTTTAGCTAGTTTATGGAGTGGAGGCCATCTTGCCAATAGAATTGGAAATCTCAAGCCTTCGCACATCTTTTTCTCGATTGTGCAATGAAGAAGAAACACATGCCCAATGTCTAGTACAAATGGAGACCTTGGATGAGAAGTGGCTTCAAGCACTTCAACATTTGGAGGCAGCACAACAATGTCGCAAAGCAAGGTATGATGCTCTTACCAAGAAGAAGAAGAAGGTAGAACTTAAACAAGGAAGCTTGGTCATGAAGTTTGATGGTCGTGTGGAGAAGCGGCTAGACAAGAAACTCCTTCGGCGCTGGGAAGGTCCCTTCAAGGTAAAGAAAAATTTCAAAAATAACACTTATCTTTTGGAAGATGCAAATGGTCAAGAGGTCCCTAAACATGCCAACGAGTACCGGTTAAAAGTGTTTTATCCACAGATACCATGGCCAGCAGACCCCCATGCCAAGCACAAGATCTGCTGGGGGACGAAAGATGTGACAACAAAAAATGATATTTTGTTTTGAAATCTATGGGAGGATTTGTGGGGCCTGCAAAGTGACAAAATCTAGTCATGTAGACAAAGAACCAAGAAGCGTGATAGAGAAGTTGGTGGTGGGAGATGGCTCTTTGCGGCTAGTCTTGTTGCGGCTTGTCAATCTTTTGATGTCGACTACTTTATTTCATGTAATCATTAATGTGGGTTTGACACTAATTAGAATAATTAGTGAAAATGATTGCAAATGTGATTATGAGTGAAGTGCATCATTGTAAATACCATGGGTATGAATTATAAATACCTTGGTATAGGGATAGAATGGTTTGAGAGATATATTATTTGCTTTGTAATTGGGAAAATAGAAATGAGTCATGTATTTTGAGTGGGCTAGATGATTGCATGGCCTCTATAATGTGCTAAAATAATATGGAGAGCACATGCCAAGCACATGGAGGGCATGTGGAGGAGTGTGGAGGAGTGTAAAGTCAAGAGGAATCCTTCTACAATTCCAAGGTGGTATATGGAGGATGTTGACATATGGAAAAGAGAGGGTCCCTATGGGCTCCAAGGGTAAAGACTCTTAACTTTCTTATTTTTTAAAGAGTCATGAGGATCTTGTGATAAGACACTTGTCAAAATGTGCCCAAAAGGACATTTGATGGTGACCCATGTCCTTATGTCACCAGGGGGTGAAGGAATCTAATGGCTAAAAATGTAAGAAGGTGAAGGAGGGTGAGAATTGCTCTCTAAAAGAGACCTCTCCCCTCCCTCTTCATCAGCATCTGGTTCTTCTCCTTGTAGTTATGCCATCACTTATATCTAGCTTCACCTATCTTTTTCCTTCTCCCTAGAGCATTAGGCTCTCACTTTGTACCCCTCTTCTTGCTTTTGATGTTTTGAATAAAGTTCATGCTTCCTTTTCCTCATCCTTCTTCCATTTCCTCTCTCCTCGCTCTAAAGCTTAGTGCACCCACATGAGTGAGTCATTTCTAGATCTGTTTTAAGGGTATTCTCTACTCCCCTGGGTGACCGCAATTTGCCATGTATCTAGGAAGCTATTTCTCTGCTGAAGGAGATCGTTGCCCTTTCCATAACTGCAGACGGGTATGGATAGTTTTGACAGTATTTCGTAAAAT
Organism: Dipteris shenzhenensis; assembly: GCF_047967505.1. Classification (NCBI taxonomy): domain Eukaryota; kingdom Viridiplantae; phylum Streptophyta; class Polypodiopsida; order Gleicheniales; family Dipteridaceae; genus Dipteris; species Dipteris shenzhenensis. The sequence goes on from NC_141624.1 coordinate 17,910,204, forward strand.
GGTCATAATTTTCTACTTCAAGCTCCGTTTTGAAAGAAATTTATATCAAAATCTTCATCTTTTCAAGACCTATCTACTGATGTATTCAGATATTTGTTCCATTTAGTAGAATAAAAGTTATTGTTGACTGAGCAGTCAGGTCTATTGTTTGGGGCAGTTTTGAGCACCTTTCGTAAAACCATCATAACTTTCTGTTCCAAGCTCCGTTTTGAATGAAACTGATATCAGAATCTTCATCTTTTTGAGATATATTTTTTTGTCCCAACCATCCCATTCAGCCAAATCGGCCCTATCAATTCATGCCTTTCACATCAGTTCACATTGTGTTGAGTCAAAAGATGTTCTTCCAACGACAGCTCGCCCTTACTTTTGGGGCTGACCGATTAGCTCAAATCAATGCTTTCGCTTAGCCTTTCTTATTTCTAGTGCTAGAGTATAACCTCACCTTTGATGTCTACATCTTTGTTTTGATCTGAGAAGATAGAGAGTGAGTGTCTCTTTAAGCTTCATCTAATGCCCAAATCTCTTCTCTCTTCTTCAATTTGTGGGTTGAGACGTGAACAAAACCAAACCCCTAGTTTTGTGCCACAGTGTTATGTCCTAATGAGACAATAGATCATTACTTACTCCTCCTTGTGATGGTAGTTCAAGATATAGAGATAGGAAAACTTGATGAAGATGGTGGAAAGAAAAAGAGAAAGGATATTTCGGTGCAACAGATTAAATCTCCTGATTTTTATCCTCCTTTATAGAGCACATCAAAGAGTTTTATTCAACACAACTTCATTTGCAAGTGGCAGGCTTAACAATATAGATATTGTATTGATAACTTTCCATGTGATGCAGTGGTCTCAGTAATTGACTTTGCTGAGAATTATACCACTTGTCAGAATGAATTTACTTTAAACCCCTTTGGAGCCCACTTTACAAAGCTTATTAATTCCTTTAAAGTAAACACTTTTTAAGCCACTTTATAAAGCACATAAAGTACTTTATGAAGCTTATAGTGTATTGTAAAGCACTTTGCAAAGCCTATAAAGTACTTTAAAGTAAGTGGAAAGTTCCTCAAGAGTACTAAAAGTTTTTTACGTGAAGATAAAGTATTTTTCAAGTACTTAATAGAACATCACGATACTATACAAGATCTTTACAAGTACTATGAAGCTTACAAAGTACTTACAAGCACAGACGTTAAGTACTTTCCCAATACTTTACAGTACAATGCACAAGGCATGGATGGAGTACCAAAAACATTTTTTATGTACTTAATGGTATTGTGAAGTACTTAAGGTACTTAACTATACTCATTGAGAACATTAAACTATGCATGAGAGAACATGGTGACCAAGTACTTTATACATTAAAGGACATTAATGTCAGTAATTTAATGCCTCGGGGGGTTCACTATGTATAAACCCTCTATATCACGTGTGTTCAAGGCTTATCTCTAAAATCCCTTATCTGTAAATTTTTCATTAATAAAATGTACCCCTTTTCTATACAAATCTGTAAAATTTTTCCAAAACTATTTTAAATAGTCCCTTATGTATATTTATTTTTGTAAATTTTAGAAATAAAAAATATCCTTTTGTTGAACTCACGTGATAGGGTTACATATGATGAGTGACCCCCCCGAGTTTAATGCATTTATACTAGAAAATTTTTGTAATTTACATTATAAAGAGGGGTGCATAGACTTCCACATTTTTGCATTATAAAGGCAACATATCCAAAAATCTATAAGCAGGGGTACATAAATTTTCCCATGTTTACATTGTCAAGGAAACATATACAAAAATCTATAAGGAGGGTTATATAAAATTTTCCATGTTTACATTGTAAAGGCAACCTATATAAAAATGGATAAGGAGTGGTACATAGTTTCCCCTCACCTCCTATTTTTCCTTTCCCTAGCCTCTTCCATATTCTTTTCCACATTCGACCATTCATCATAAGGTAAATTTTTTCCTCCTTGGAGTAGAGACTCCTATACAAATAAATTTTCAGCCCGTGTGGGTGCGTTAAATGGGCTCACTGATGCCCATTCCACTTGCTTGAAACGAGAGAGAGAGAGAGAGAGAGAGAGAGAGAGAGAGAGAGAGAGAGAGAGAGAGAGATGTTGGAGGCAAACTTACAAGGGCATTGGATTAGCATGACTAGGCTAGGTCTGAGGGGGTTGTAGGCATTTTGACGTGTGGCAGTGCTGCATGGTTGCCTAGTTTTCATGGGAGTGTTTAGGGATCTCAGTGAAGAATGACCTAGAAATAGATTGTGGTGCAATTCGAGGAGCCTCTGCCTTTGAGGAGCCTCTACCTTTGATTTCTCACACAAACATGCATCATGATGTTCATCTTGCCCACACCAACCTTGTTGAGCTCTTCTATTTCATGGCTAGATGTAGTGAGTTGACACATCATACGAGACGTAGTCTCTTTTAACTGGAATATATGACTTTATTTCCCTTTTAGTTCACTTGGTGTTGTCATTTATGTAGTTTCTATAGTTTATTGTTCCAATACTTTGCATCTGTGGTTTCTTCAATTGGTATCAAAGCAAGATCGGAGATGGAGTTGAAGGCAAAGTCCATGAAGCTCATGACTTACAGTCATTTGAATTTCTCTGCATGGCAACTTGGGTGGGAAGGTCACAACCTTTCAATCCTAAATTTTCAAAAAACATATGGGTGGTCAGAGACTAGTGTATCACCTTTATTGACATAGCTGCATGACATATATACGGTGTGAAATTTTAGGTTTATGATTATTAAAATTTTCATCATTTTACCAATGTTCTTGCATCAAGATATGAAGCAAAGAAAATATTGTTGAGTTTTGGGATGGACTACAACACTATCCTTTCAATAAGAACATTGAGATTTGGCTAATTGTCCAAAATGCAAGGCTCTTTGTAATAGATAGGACTTGTAGGGCAAGGCCATCCTAGTCAAGTACTTGAGACACTTTTCAATCATTAACCTGATACAAGATATGTTGAAGTGTAAATCCATAGCAAAATTAATGACATGCATTCTATGAACAGTTCCGCTGATGGAACTCTAAGGATTCCTATGGATTGTACTATATTATGGAAGCCCATTCATAACATATGTCCAAAATTTGCAAGGTATTCACAAACTTATGTCTTGGAATCATGAGATAGATGGTGCGAATGCTATTTGACTATGCTCTACTTCTCTGCATAGCTTATAGTTTTGGTGATTCATTATATCATCTCCCCATGGTTGACTATAAAGAAGGAAAAACTCATCCCCCCATGGTTGACTATAAATAAGGAAAAACTCATGATTTCTCTCCTTGTTCCTAAAAACTAAAAGGTGAAAAATATACATCAAACCACTAATAGATGAGCTGCTAGTCCTATAAATAGAGATTTAAATCTTTGTTATTTATAGAGCTCTAAGGCCTAGTTTTGATGTTTTGATCAAAGGAATCCCAATTTGGACCATGCATGGATTTCTTGGGTATGGAGAGTGCTCAGTTGAGATAATATTTAATCTTTAATTGATGTGGTTACAAATTATTACAATAGAATTTATGGAGGCTACATGGACTTTAATACATGAAGGATTGTTAACAAGTAGGTATCATTCTTGTCAACAAGCAGGTATCATGCTTGTTCAACTCGTGCTTATAATTTATATAGGCTATTAATCTATGATGGAATTTGTGAAGATTTTATGACATTTTATGCATGTAAATGTGTCAACAAGTGGGTGTCATGCTTTTTTAGTTTGTGATGATCAACTAGAGATACAATACTATCAACATTGAAGAAGACCATATCTGAAGTTCATGTTGAATACCTCCCAACAAACCATGGTCCATGTGATTGGATCATTGGACCCAAACCACCTGCCTCAAAATTCAAGTGATTAATTAATCGCATCAATACACAGTTTATGTTCTACCATGTGGCTCTTCCATGGAGTTGCCACGTGTCCTAAGGTTGAACCTTAGAACATTTGTAAGGAAATGGAAGCTTTGAGGCTTCTTGCAGCCGGCGACGCGATGAGGAGGATGCTTGGAGATGCTGCAAATTTGGGCTCGTGGAGGAGGAATCGGAAACTTGCGGGAGCTTGGAGAAGTCGGCGTTTGGATACAGTTGGAAGCTATGGTGCTGTCGGGAGTCTGGTTGAGACTGAGGAGATGCGGGTGCACCTTGCAGGAGAAGGCCTTCAACAACCGTTGGAGTTAGACAGAGGTGGTGAGAGCCTTAAGCTTTGTAGAGTTGTAGCAGCCCATTTGAGAGCCGGTCGGGTCATTGCAAAGGAGCGTCGGTGAGCTGATTCCATCGACTGAGCATTGAAGGAGAAGGCTATCCGCTGTGGTCTTTGGAAGCCAGCCGCTGTTGTCTAGAGTTCATAGATTCTGTTGTAGCGGCTTGCAGTTGCCCTCAGGTGCAGCGATTGCTGGTAGGCGCTGCTATGGAGCAGAGACCAGCGGGATCCATAGGAGTTGAGGCTATTGAGACGCCCATCTGTAGGAGCCACTCAGTGGTCCATCGTTGTAAGAAAGGCTAACTGCTATAGTGCTAGTGTCGTAGGCTATGTCGCTTGCCTTTGGAGATTCAGCTGCTTATTGTAGTTTGTTGCATAGAGTAGTTGCCTTTTTCTTCCTTGCTGTTGTAGATTCGGCTACTTGCTTGTGCTTTGCTTGTTGCATAGGTCATTCGGCTTGTTTTGCTTTAGCTTGCAAATGCTGCTTGTCGAATGTAGAAGAGTTATTGTAGTTTGCTTGCTTTGTAGAGTGGCTACTATGGTGATGGCAGCTCAATTGTGGCAGTTCCTAAGGCCGGCTTATGTCCCCTTTGGAAAGGAGATCAGACAATAGCCATAAGGACCCGAAGCAAAAGCTTGAAGACTCTTTCCTAAACTAGAATAGAACTCTCAAGAAAATTGAAGCTTATCCTCTCAAGAATGAACATCAACACGAAAAAAATCTACATCTAATATAGGAGAGCTAGGACCTAAGCTCTGATACCATGTCAAAGAGAGGGATCGAGCTCTCCTAGTCATGACACAACATCCTAATACAACAGTAATCTAAGGAGGATGCAACCTAAGTACAAACATGATGAAGAGAGTGCTCATGACATGTACCTCAAGTCAATTAGGTTCCAAGATAGATTAGCTTGGACTCATAAAGAGAATCTTGAGATAGTGCAAAGTGCTTGATTGATATTACTTCAAATGAGCCTCCCTTTTATAGGTGAGGGTACTTACATCCATTTGCTTGCTCACATGTGGGATATCTCCTCCATGCCATGTGGCAGCTTGCCCTTTGCTCATACCTTTGCTCTACAAGTGCTCATGGCACCACAACTCTCAACAGTCTCTCCATGACAATTTGGAGAAAATGTATAATCTACAACAATGCCCACCTCAAAACATATGGAATGTTAATGAGATAGGGGGGCAAGGCTCGAAAGACCGAGGAATGAAAGTGTTTTCTAGGAAAGGTTCAAGGCCAGTATATGGGCTAAGACCTGATTCAAGGGATTGGGGTGTACAATCCCTTGCTGTGTGAACACAACTAGATTTTCCCTTTTGGGATATTACATTTTCAAAGTTAAAAGAGCAATGCAAAATTACCTTAGCCAATGTGAGGAGGGAGCTGTCATGTCAAACAAGGCTTGGATGGCAGGCCAATTGATTGTTGCATGGCTTGAGTATTTTAAGGCCTCCCTCCCGAATGCGGTCACACCAACCAATCGGCACTTGCTAATAATTGATGGACATGGAACCCACATTCGATTGGATGTTGTAGCCAAGGTAGAAGAATGGGGTGTTTATATCATTACATTGTGAGCCCACACTTCCTACAAGCTCTAGCCTCTCAATGTATCAATCTTTAAGTCTTTTAAGAGAAATTTCAACAAGGATGTGTTTGGTTGATGAATAATTTCTCCCTACCATTTTCAAAAGTAAATCTTGATAGCATATCATCTTGAGCTCTAGCCACTACTTTTATGGAGTCAAACATGAAAGCAAGATTTCGTGCCACTTGGATATGGCCCTTCAATAGAGAAGCTTTATGTTTTTATCCATGCCATCTAGGAGCACCAAGTTACTATTATAGAGCCCAACTTGCCATTACAAATAGCTTCAGAAGAACAATCAAGACTCGAGGAACACCAAGTATTGTTCGAGGAGGATATCGGTCTGATTCCATGCACAGTAGGGACTAGAGACTTCGGAGGGACACCAAGAATTGTTTGAGGAGGACATGAGTCAGGTCCATGCACACCAAGGACTGGAGACTTGGAGGGGCAGCTCTTAGTAGCATGGGAACAACAATACTCCCACGAGAGGGTTAGACAGTGAGTAGATGGGTGGTAGACCTTCTAAAAATCCCTTGTGAGAATGTGACCATTGCAAGGGTGCAAGGAGAGGCATACATGGATTATAGTCAATATGCTATCAATATGCTGCACACCAAGAATGCCTAGAAAGAGGAGGTGGAGAGAATGAAAGAGTCACAGAGGAGGCAAAAAGAGTTGAAATAGAATGGAATTAGAGCAAACAAGGTTGGCCAAGAAAAAGATAATGACTGAAGATCAAGAAGCCAAGGCAAGAAAAAAAGCATGGGAGATTCAGCAAACCCAATTCGAGGTGCAACTAAGGCATGTCCTTTGGGAAGGTGTTCCTCTACACATTGAGAGACCTATCCTTCTACATGTGCCACACTGTAGAGCAATGCATGGCTCGTGCCCATCAACTTCAAGCTATGAAGCTAAAGAGGCCACATAATCAACTCACCATGTATGCTCCAATGTATGCTTCCCCTCACCTTTGAAAATGCATGGCTCGTGCCCATCATCTTCAAGCTATGAGGCTAAAGAGGAAACTCACATCAAGCATCACCTCCACATCGTATACTGTAGTTGGAAACAGGTAGCGGCACGAATGCAACTTGAATGGGAACATCAACTTTTGGCAAATTACATTTGCATTGCTTCCGTTGTTGAGATCCTTGATGGAGAGTATTCTCGCCATAGAACATGGCGCAACATCTGAGGTGAGAAGCATGAAGGAGGGAGTGCGAAGCTTGGTGGTAATGACTTGCAACATGGATTCGAGGGAGGATGAGCAAAAGGTTTCGGAGGAAGAACTAGAGGAATGAAGAGCGCAATGCTCGAGGGAGGAGTGCATGGCTTCAGCCATGGTTGAGTTGGCAGAGATGTCACCAGCCTGGGGATTCACAAGGGGAAACTTATGATATCACATGAGTGTACAATAGGGGGTTTTTTTGAGATGAGGCATAAGCTTATACATTAGGGGTGGGGGCCCTTATTATTTTTTCCCAATCTTAAATTTAAGTTAGGGGGCCTAACATCTATGGGGGGCAAGAGGAGGGGTGTAGGGAAATACAAGTTTTTACCCCCTAAACATAAAAAGTACACACACATACACATTTGACTAGTGACAATTGGTCATGTACAAGTGTGCATGGACTAACCCCAACCTATGCTAGTTTTAGGCCATGGTAAGGAAACAAATAATATTACCCATTTGTGAATATTTGAAGATGGTCTAATCAATATCATATAAATTTTCTTATGGTCTAATCTAAATAATTGAGAAAGAACGTAGATTTAAGGAAAGGGGGGACATTTTGGTGGTATCCTTATAAGCTTAAATAGGGGTGTTTTATTATACTACACGGACCGTATATAGGGGGTTTTCTTGAAGTTCATGCACGTAGGTGACGTCCCCCTTGTACTAAGTGTGAATCCCCCAGGAGATGTCAAAGGTGAGAAGTAGGCGGGAGAGCTCGAATGGTGAGAGCGGGAGAAGCACTTGGGCGATGGGGTCACATAGGAAAAAATGAGAGGGAATAGGATTTTGAAGGTTTGGAAGTGATATGGTGGATCCTATAGAGAGTTGATGTGAGAGGAAAAAAAGGTGAACAATGTTAGGTGCATAAACAACAAAGAAAGCAACAAGAATTACAAATATCAAGCTGTCCCCTTGCCGAGAGCTCTGATTAGCACAAAAGTTTAGCTTTGTTGTCTGCAACAAAATGTTTGTGAGGAATGGGTGAGGGATCTTGAATTGGCTAACTGATTGACCCATTTCTATGTTCACTCGCTATCCAATGGCGACTCCGAGACTACAAGCCAAGGTGGGATTTGCTGCTTATATTCATCCTTGAGCGAGCAGATGCTTTCCTGCATAAATGCATGCAAGCTCTTGAATGAAAAAGCAAAACACACACTCACACACGCACACACACATAATTCAAGCACAACAACTTTGGCCGGGTACATAGTCGCAACACGATAGCACTAATCAGCAACAACAATAGTGTATAACTACCAGTAACAACATGCACCCCCCAAGACATAGCGTGAGAAATATACTCGATAAATTTGTGATAACAGCTCGGCTACCCTCCTCCTATGCCTTTCTTCATGCGTAGCTTAGTACAAGGTGTCGAAGGGGTAAGGGCCAAAGAGGTCAATGGATGGCTACTACGCAAGCGCAAAGTTGGGAAGATAGAGGCAATGAAGATAGCGCATGGGTATTTAGCATCAAAGGAAGGAGATGGGAGATGAATGAATATTGCAATCTCTTTGTAGCATGGATGGGGAGGTGTAGATGGAAATTTTGAAGACTGAAATGAAAATAATCATAGAATTGCATATGACAAAATAGTATAGGATCCAAATTTTTAATTGAAAGACAATATGTGGGTGAAGATACCAAAGAGATCAAGCTTGAAGATTTTACATTGGATAGTGGAGTCTTTCCATAGTGAAGACCAAAGTGGGACTCGTTGAAACCTAGGAGATCCTTCTCTTGGATACATAGGCTCTTCTTGAGACTATGCAGCAGCGCCGAGCAAAGGAATCATCGAATGCCACACTATTTGGACATTTGGGAAAGGTCAAGGATCCACCACATACTAATATGATTGCTCTCTTAGATATATCGACAATTAAAAGGTTTAACACCCCCCTCCCCCCTTCTGCCCCTTTTTTAATTTAGATTATGGAATTCATTATTGTTCATTGATATGGCATTTTGAAATTAGCATCAGTTCGTTACTTATTTGTTGCATTTTTATGGTCTCTCAATTTCTCCTATAGAACACAATTGCAATTTTATAGACTGCCACACACGCTACCAACCAATCATAATGCTTGAAAAGCACCAATCCAACAGTCCGATTAGAGTATAGGCTAATGATTAGATTAAGAAGCAAGCAGAGAAATATCGCTCAATCCTTGTTTAACGCAATTGAGAGATTACCACAGCGAGGACTATAGCATCAAAGCAGCTTATAATTGAAAATGCTTAGACACAAGCAAGATTCTGGACTATTACCAAAGTGTTTGTAGGAGCACGTGAAAGATGATCTAGCACTGTTTGTATATGTGAATTCTTGTGCAATCAATGCCCAAATGCCTCACTCGGGCCTCAACTTTGCTCTTGGGAGGATATATAGGCTAACAATTTGATGCAAGCAAGTCATCTTGTGGCAACTTATGACCGTAAATTGATGTATCACGACATGAATCCTGTCCACTAGTTGTTTCCTCTCCAGTTCTGTACTTCCATTACCCTCTTCGACTCCATTAACCTCTCAACTTGCAAGAAAAGAAAGTAGAAATTGTGTCTAGCCTGTTTACCATAATGAAGCACCATTTGCACGAGTGACACTTTCATCCATTGCGAGTTTCCTTGGAAAGCAGGTCCTCGTGTCCTCTCTCCTAGCTGAAATCATCTCGTTGTTGAAGGAGGATCTTCATTATCTACATGTCTGGCTTGATTGAAGTGCAACAATAAGAATGTAGTCATAATGATTCCTCGTCAGGAAAGCAAGAACCAATGTTGCAATCAGATAGCTGCATTAGAGAACCTAAGAAATACCCTTAGGTTCGCTATCATCGCCAGCCTCATAGAGAACTCCTATAACAAATTAGGCTGGGTTTAGTCCTAGGTAGCAAAGGCATGCCTCGACATCTGAAGCCCAAGTCCATTCCCTGCGTTCTCTTTTTGTTTTGTGCTTAGGTGCTGCGTGGCTCAATTTCTAGCTTCATCTCTTTTCGGGGACTTGCTTTTCTGTCACAACGCAGCTGCAGAACCATTTCATCTCTTCAAAAAAATTCTATAGCATATGTTGACTCTTAAAAATTTTGCTACAGTAATGCTCAAATCTCATCGTCAGTGGGCAATGGCTTCTGCATCGAATTCACAGCCGTGGAACGAATTTGTTGAAGAGGACTAAGATTGTTGGCTTCATTAAAAATAATCTGTGATCGCGGAAGATCTCACTTTTGATCGTTGCTGCTGTAGGTCTCGCTTGCTGACGAATTTTTATGCTACAGTATCGATAGCCTGGGAATTTCTAAAGCAAGATATCTCCTCCAGCTGCGCAATTTGAACGTTTGAAGCCTTGATTCAGATTGGTGCCTATACCTTTTGATTTGGTGCAGTATATGCTTGCAAATTGATTGCTTCTTACCAAAAGTGAGAGACGTCGCCAAAAACTCAAGTTCCCGAAGCCTGTTTTTGCCACAGTCTATTACCTTCTTCTAGCACCTCCCTCAAACACTCAATCCTTTCCCACATCTTTCTCAAATAGCCCACAAAGGACTTCTCTCCGGAGAAATGGTCTCCGTCTGTTCGCGTCTGGCATCACAACAGATGCAAAGAGCAAACTACAAGAGGGGAAGATGATATTTGCCAGCACTCTTTCAATGTGGTATGGGCACATAACTGGTGCACATGCTCAATTGTTCCACAGGAGAGAGCAATCAGTTGCCACAATTCATCACACAGATCTCAAAACAGGTCCAGAGTGTCGAGATAGGCATTTCCATTTTGGCTGAATTTAAGATCAAAAGCTTCACAAGCAGGAAAAGGAGCAACAGGGGAGAGATGGCTGGAATGGCGAGAGGAGTAAGGGTTCTTGAGGGAGTGGAGCGCAGCATTGAGGTAGTCAAGGATAGAGGAAGCCATAGATTGATGAGATGAAAGAGATTCTACAGGAAAACCATGGCGAATGACAAGATAAAAGTAGAGAAAATTACATACCAAAAGCAGGTTTGCACGATTGGATTTCGAGAAGAAACACGATTGGATGCCAACAGATCATGGTTTCGCTTTCCCACCTCCACCATCTGCTCTTCCAGCCTCTTGTGCTTTGTAATTCCATCCATTCCCCAGCAACCCCAATATGCACAAAATCCGATCCGCTTCCTGCCAATAGCCGCGGCGTTCGCTGATTTGCACTGCAACCTCCCTTGGCGCCAGCTTCAAAGCTTTATCCCTTGCATCATAAAGCTTGTGCAAAAATGACAATTCGTCCCACTAATCTCCCGCCAATGGCTGCGAATATAACCATTGTTTTGCTCAAAGTCTGTAAGCGTCTCTATCAACAAAGTATAGTGTCTCCCCAAGTGACTCCCCAGACTTAATTCTCACCAGGGCTGACCTGCCACACTTTAGACATGTTCCATTGGTTTCTGGTATCTCCTCTTCACGTCCTCCCTCCCTAGCCTCCCGAAACAATTGACATTGCGTTAACACATGCTCCAAGCTGTGACATCGTTCCTCGCCCTCGCCTAGACGAATGCCGCAATTGAACAGTCGCACGGCGGAGGGCTCCAGACGTTTTATGATGTCTCGAATGTACACTTTCAGCTCCACTGACTAGAAATTCCAGTTTTTCAGGAAGCATGAACTCTTGAAACGTCCCGGAACCACCGAGGAAGCGATTGGATTCCTTGCGCTAATGGTCAACTGGAAAGTAAGGTTCAGAGAACAGAGTAGAGGATCAACAAAGAATTTAAAAAATAAATCTAGTAATTCTCAAACATGACCAAACATTTCAAAAATGTCAATATTTTTAGTCCTCTGCATGATGAATAAGAGGAAAAAATTTTGGTTAAATTTGAGTAAGGGAAACGTACGATATGGCCTCCAAGAGTGAAATCTCCCTTTTGTGGGGGAAAAAGGGCCACCCAAGCCTAATACCAAGACAAGGTAGGCTTGGTATTAGGCTTGGTGAGGTAGGCTAGGAGCATCACCGAACCTAGTGGCAAGCCTTTGGAGTGTGCATGCTGCCCATGCGGAAGGCTGAGTCATCAAAACCATGCCATGTTGTTAGACCACGTGGTGCCATGTCATCAAGGAGATGTGACATCACTCCTTGCCATGTCACCTTACATTGCCACACGTGCTGCCACATGTGCCACCTCATCATTCCACATCATGAGCCATGTCATCACACCTTGCCACCTTGGCATACCTCGTCAACCTTGCCACGTCACCAATCCCTCCACCTCAATTTGCCATGTCAATCTACCACCTCATAAATGCCAACTCATCATGCCACATCACCTTTCCATGTCATGGAAGAGACTATATTGCCACATCATGACCATGCATGGTGCCACATCAGCCACATGGATACACATCATGATGTGCGAGGCATAGAATACCTCGATCGAGGTATATGACCTGCGTGAGGCATACAATACCTCGATCGAGGTATATGACCGAGGGGTACCTCGATCGAGGTTTATACATGCATAATGCATTGAATACCTCGATCGAGGTATATGATCTGATCGAGGTATATGATATGGGCATGGCATACCTCGATCGAGGTATTTGAAGGTACAAAACTTAGCCAATTAGTTTCAATCTTAGCACCAAAACTTAGCCAATTAGTTTCAATCTTAGCACCTCTCCACCAATAATAATGAAGAGCAATCTAGTGGATGAGTTGAGGCTCTCTATAAGACACCACGTTTTGGTTCATTTCACCCATTCTTAGCCATTCTTGCCTCCTCATCACTTTGTCACACCTTCCATCCTACTTTCATTGAGAATGGGTTCTCAAAGCCGTAGAGCTAGTAGACGTGAAAGATGTAGGAACCCCCCCCCCAAATCTCATTGACGAGGAGCGCAAGCGGAAGGCTCGTGAGCACAAGAGAGCCTCTAGAGCTCGAGCTCGCGCTGCCACCACTGATCCACCTCCACCTCTACCTCTACATCCCACCTCCACCCCCACCTCCACCCCCACCCCCACCCCCACCTCCATTGTCCCCCCATCCTCATCTGCTCCCCTACCTCTAGCCTCCGCCCTTCCCCTAGCCACCTACATTTTGGCCTCCACCTCTACCTCTTCCCCCTCCACCCTCCCCCCTCCCCCTCCCCCTCCCCCCGCTCCCCTTGGCGCCTCCCTTCCCCCATCCACCCTACCATCTCCCATTGATCCCCTTGCCCCACCTTGCAGTAGCAGTGTTGCTTCACGATGTGACTTGCCGAAGTCCACTATCCGTCGTCGTACTAGCAAGATTGTGTAGTCTTTTTTTTGTGACCTCACGCCAGCTTCGCAGTCTTCTCTTCTCACGTCCCTGATTGATCACCCTGACTTGGTAGAGTGTAGGAGGCTTGCTGGTCTTGGTGCACGTAGAGATAGGGTTGTATCTAGCGAGGTCCTTAGCAGTGTTCGACGTTCCTATGCTTCTATTAAGCATAGGAACTCCAGTGATGCCTTGGCAACACGTCATGCTATTGTGGCTGCCATTAGTAGACCTCATATGATAGGCCATGTGCGTACCGCTTCACGTCTTCTTCAGATTGCACCGCGCACATTGCAAGCAGGCATCATTAGGAGGCAGAGTCTAGAGGATAGTGAGACTGATGCTCTTTGGGCTTCGAGTGGTCGTGCACCTCACAGCGATCGATTGTTGGATGATTCCACTAGGTTCTTCATACAACAGTTTTGGGAGGAGCATTGCAGAGCATCCCCGGTGTTCAAGAAGGCATTGCGGAAGAGGGTGTCACACGGTGTGTACATTGAGCGTGTACACTCAGTTTGTAGAGGCGCACCCGGAGTTCAAGATTGGGCAGAGGTCATTTGAGCGATGCAGGCCATGGTTTGTGCAATGCTCTCAGGAGCGTGACACATGCTGTTGTCGCTACCATGTGGATTTTGGATTGATGTATGACGTATTCCGTTCCCTTGATGGTCATAGGGGAGTGGTTCCTACTAGCCCTTGCGACTTCATTCATTCCATATTGTGTACACAAGATGGTGATGCTTTATTCCACTCCCTTGATTGTGTGGAAGGCACATGTACTTTGTGTGGTGACTTTGCTAGAGTGCCACGAGTTGCACTAGATACTTGTGATGTGCAGATGGTTCGTTGGCAGTAGTATGAGTACAATACCTTGACATTAGATGGTGGTGCACAGTCGAGGAGGTTGCAGCTTGTGGGGAAGGAGACACCACGTGTTGTATTCATTGACAGTTTTCGAGGGAAGCTGTACCGCTACATATGCCACTCGCACACTGCGAAATGGGAGGATCGTCAGTTCCGTGCATGTTTGAGGACATTTCCTACAGGGGTGGTTGTCTCAGTGGTGGACTTTGCAGGGAATTACACCTTTGCACCACAGCATGAGATCCAATCGGAGTATTATTTCTCGGAACAGGTGACGTGTGATTGAGTATTGATTTTTTCCCCGCCTCATTATATTTAATTATTTCAATAGTCATATTTTTTTTCAATGCCATATTGCAGGTTGCTATATTTGTGCACATTAGCTATCGTCATGCACAGGCTCATGTGGATGGCATTGATAGCACCATGGACTCACGCGTCATTGTGCGAGAGTATCACTTCTACATTAGTGATGATCGATCGCATGATGCCCATTTTGTGCAGCATTTCTTCACTTTGCATGATAGTTTCTTGAGGGATCATGGTGTCACATGGCAGCGGCGCTGGATCTGGTCAGACGGCTGTGGTGGTCAGTTCAAATCCGCTAGATAGTTTTATTGGTTCTGCAGATGGCACCGTGAGACAGGCATTCCGATCACATGGAGCTACTTCGAGACAGGGCACGGTAAGGGAGAGCACGATGGTGCAGGTGCTTACATGAAGCATGCTTTGCGTCGATACCAGTTGCGTCACAGTGCCGATCGCTTCAAGGATGCACATGATGTGGTGCGGTGGTGCAGCCAGCACTTATCCACTAGTGCTATCTCCTCGTTTCAGTCACGTGACGATAGGGTGGTGAGCCGGTATTTTTGGTGCGTGGAAATTGGGATTCTTGATCGGTCTAGGCCTTTTGATTGTCATTCTGTGCCTGGCACTCTTGATTTCCATTCCATCAGGAGCGTAGGTGAGTCTCACCCCATGATCTTTTCTCGACGGTTTGCATGTTTTTGCTCTGCATGCATTGATGATGATTGGGGAGGGTGCTCCATGATACCATGGGCCGATCCATGGGTACGGCGAGTGCTTTCTCCCTTCCAGCCTTGGGAGGAGGTACATGATGATCAGGATGCGGGATTCAGTTCCTCTAGAGATTATGACCAGCTTACAGAGGTCTACCACGTGGCAGACTAGGGTCCGAGTCTAAGGGTGGCCACGTGTCGCTTGGACAATCTCATGGAATCTATTGAGAATCGACGAAATCTATGAAGATTCCGTCATCGAATTTCTTTTGGGTTCATCATTGATGGAGCTGTCGATGGAAGTTGCCCATTGCTGAGGCTTTGCTATAGGAGCTTTGGGTGGTGAGGCCCCACACTATAGAGCAATGCATGGCTCGTGCCCATCAACTTCAAGCTATGAAGCTGAAGAGGCCACATAATCAACTCACCATGTATGCTCCAATGTATGCTTCCCCTCACCTTTGAAAATGCATGGCTTGTGCCCATCATCTTCAAGCTATGAGGCTAAAGAGGAAACTCACATCAAGCATCACCTCCACATCGTATACTGTAGTTGTGATTGTGGATTTCTCTTCCTTCTTGGGCTGCACATTAGCTTTGCCTTTACCTTTATCGTTCTTCCATTTGTAGCAATCCTTTTTGAAATGGCCTTTCTTCCCATAATAGAAGCATTCCAAATCCTTTTTGGCATGGGATTTTCCTCTAGATTTGCTTCTAGACTTGCTTGTATTTCTGTCCTGGTATTTCTCCTTGGAACATGCCGATGGTGAAAATACTTTGCACGCACCTCAACGTAGTTGAAACAGAATTGCGTGAAAAGTGGAGCCCCCATCCGATAAGTACTTGTTTGAATAACACACCTAGGACCGTGTTTTTTCATGGTTGTGCATGACACTAAGGCAAAAACGGCATTTTATGCTTGATCGACAATGCAAAGCATATCCGATGGGCACAATACTTTGCACACACCTTCAACTACGTAAAAAATCACTTACATGCAAAGTGGCACGCCCATCCCATAAGTGATTGATCGGATAACATACCTAGCAGCGTGTTTTTTTACGGATGTGCATGACACTAGAGCAAAAATAGTATTTAATGCTCGATCGACCATGCAAAGGATATCCATTGTCACAACACTTTTTGTACACCTCAACCTAGGTGGTATTGAAATGTTCTCAATGAGGCACACCCATCCGATAAGTACTTGGTAGATAACACACCTAATGGCGTGTTTTTTTGCGGATGTCCATATCACTAGGGAAAAAATGGTGTATAATGTGTGATCGACCATGCAAAGCATATCTGATGGTGACAATACTTTGCACACACCTCAACATAGTTGAAACGGACTTGCGTGCAAAGTGGAGCCTCCATCCGATAAATACTTATTTGAATAACACACCTACGGCCGTGTTTTTATATGGTTGTGCATGACACAAAGGCAAAAACGGTTTTTTATGCTTGATCGACAATGCAAAGCATATCCGATGGGTACAATACTTTGCACACACCTTCAACTAGGTGTAATTGACTTACATCCAAAGTGGCATTCCCATCGCATAACTACTTGATCGGATAACACACCTAGCAGCGTGTTTTTTTACGGATGTGCATGACACTAAGGTAAAAATGGTATTTAATGCTCGATCGACCATGCAAAGCATATCTGATGGGCACAATACTTTTCCTACACCTTAACCTAGGTGGTATTGAAATGTTCTCAAAGAGGCACACCCATCCGATAAGTACTTGGTCAGATAACATACCTAAGGGCATGTTTTTTTGCGGATGTGCATATCACTACGGGAAAAACGTTGTATAATGCGTAATCGACCATGCAAAGCATATCCGATGGTGACAATACTTTGCACGCATCTCAAGCTAGTTGAAATGGACTTGCGTGCAAATTGGAGCCCCCATCCGATACGTACTTGTTTGATTAACACACTTAGGACCGTGTTTTTTCATGGTTGTGCATGACACTAAGGCAAAAAAGGTGTTTTATGCTTGATCGACAATGCAATAGCGTCAGCAACTTGAATGTGCTGAACACCAGAGAAAGAAGGAGGAGTCCTCCTCCCCACTTTCTATTTCTTTCCCTTCACCTCCTATTTTTCCTTTCCCTAGCCTTTTCCATATTCTTTTCCACATTCGACCATTCATCATAAGGTAAATATTTTTTTCCTTGGAGTAGAGACTCTTGTACAAATAAATTTTCAGCCCGTGTGGGTGTGTTAAATGCACTCACTGATGCCCATTCCACCTGATCAATTGATAGCAATCACTTATGCAACCATGGCCCGACGTGACTCATCATGAAACCCCATAGCTCTGTGGGAGATTGGTCCTCCATCCTTGGGACTATCACATACATGCCAAGGGGATTCTCACTACACTCATATGTAGAGTCATCCACAGACAAGGTGTTGGTGCTATTGAACTGCAAGTACAACTTCCAAAAATGTCTAAGATGCTTAAAAAATACGAGTTTCCCTGATGGAAATTTGAAATCAGTAGCCAGACAACTTTCCTATGCCATCCACCCATCCAACAAACCTGTTGTTATTGTTGCAAAGCATTTATCTAGTTTATGCTCTACATTCGCAAGCTTTGCAGTGCTCCAAATAAACACATTTGCATATGTACTTGCTACTATAGCCAAGAACTGCTATGCGTCTTTTCATAGACAGTGCTTTACCAAACCGTCACTGATACACTCTACAGCATCTAAGCTAAAATCAAGGGGATGGTTGGCCCTTCTAGAGTTAAATGTGTTCATTAATACATTGTTAAGGTCAAGGATAAGGGTTGGCTTTCCCTGCCAGTCTTATGAACATAGGTGGCACCCTGTCAATCTTTATGACTTTTGTTACAATGTTTGGCATCTTGACTTTTTTTGGGTGTCTTGGTCCTATATAAGTGAACTATATTAGCAAATAAATGCATCCTCCCACATGCATGGTGTGTGTGGAAAAGTCTCCCATGTGGGCTAGGTGGTTACGCACTCTCAATTTTGTGCAACAACCCTTGGCCTCATTTTTCCACATATATCAACATCCATATCCCAAGTCTAAGATACTCCCTTGGTCTCTTCATGGTCATGATCCCCCACCTCCTCATATGACTCACTCTTCCTATTTTTTAAAAACTTCATAATATCAAATAACTCTCACCCCATACCAAGGTATTTATCATTCATACACATGGTATTTACAATGATTCATTCCACTCATTCTCTCAATCCCTTACAATATCTTAGAAGATGAAAATAAAGTGATAGCCACTAGGCTACCGCCTCATCCTCACAATATTATCAAACCTGCATAAAAGCAATACAAATAGCAAATGACAATATCAAAGTCTTGCGTCACAATACCATTAGGATGTTGTCTTCTTCCCTTGAAACAACGTGTAGGGACATCCTCAGTCCCACTTCAACCCAATACATTTATGACTTCTCCACATCTAATCTTTATTTTAGTAATAAATCCAAAGCATGTCACTACACTACATGGCATGTTCTTCTAATATCCCAATTATCATAATGTACAATAGACTCTTTGCATAGACTTTCATGTTCTTATACACTAGAAGAGCCAGGTCTCCTTCAACCAACCACCCACTCATAAATATACTCTAGCCTATGACTATCATGCTCCATGATTGTAGCAGGAGGGGCAGAGCCTCTTCTCATTCTAATTTGGGTTTGCTCAATTGATGGCCTTTGCATTTCAGGTGTTTGATGCCCATCTTCTTCTATCACTATGAGCTATGTCAACAAGCTTTTTTGTAGACACATTGCTTAAGATGGAGAAGGGAGAGGGGCAAGTGGAGGTGCGTGTGGAAGGGACGGCATTGAGAGCCGCAAGGGGAGGGACTCCCTTGGTCTCTTCATGGTCATGATCCCCCACCTCCTCATATGACTCACTCTTCCTATTTTTTAAAAACTTCATAATATCAAATAACTCTCACCCCATACCAAGGTATTTATCATTCATACACATGGTATGTACAATGATCTCGGGGGGGTCACTATGTATAAACCCTCTATATCACGTGCGTTCAAGGCCTATATTTAAAGTCCCTTATCTGTAAAAAATTTCATGAATAAAATGTACCCCTTTTCTATACAAATCTGTAATTTTTTTCCAAAACTATTTTAAATAGTCCCTTATGTATATTTATTTCTGTAAATTTTAGAAATTAAAAAAATCCTTCTGTTGAACTCACGTTCTTCTAGTGTATAAGAACATGATGAAAGTCTATGCAAAGAGTCTATTGTACATGATGATCATTGGGATATTAGAAGAACATGCCATGTAGCGTAGTGACATGCTTTGGATTTATTACTGAAATAAAGATTAGATGTGGAGAAGTCATAAATGTATTGGGTTGAAGTGGGACTGAGGATGTCCCTGTACATTGTTTCAAGGGAAGAAGACAACATCCTAATGGTATTGTGACGCAAGACTTTGATATTTTCATTTGCTATTTGTATTGCTTTTATGCAGGTTTGATAATATTGTGAGGATGAGGCGGTAGCCTAGTGGCTATCACTTTATTTTCATCTTCTAAGATATTGTAAGGGATTGAGAGAATGAGTGGAATGAATCATTGTAAATACCATGTGTATGAATGATAAATACCTTGGTATGGGGTGAGAGTTATTTGATATTATGAAGTTTTTAAAAAATAGGAAGAGTGAGTCATATGAGGAGGTCGGGGATCATGACCATGAAGAGACCAAGGGAGTCCCTCCCCTTGCGGCTCTCAATGCTGTCCCTTCCACACGCTCCTCCACTTGCCCCTCTCCCTTCTCCATCTTAAGCAATGTGTCTACAAAAAAGCTCCTTCGACCAACCACCCACTCATAAATATACTCTAGCCTATGACTATCATGCTGCATGATTGTAGCAGGAGGGGCAGAGCCTCTTCTCATTCTAATTTGGGTTTGCTCAATTGATGGCCTTTGCATTTCAGGTGTTTGATGCCCATCTTCTCCTATCACTATGGGCTATGTCAAAAGGCTTTTTTGTAGACACATTGCTTAAGATGGAGAAGGGAGAGGGGCAAGTGGAGGAGCGTGTGGAAGGGACGGCATTGAGAGCCGCAAGGGGAGGGACTCCCTTGGTCTCTTCATGGTCATGATCCCCCACCTCCTCATATGACTCACTCTTCCTATTTTTTAAAAACTTCATAATATCAAATAACTCTCACCCCATACCAAGGTATTTATCATTCATACACATGGTATTTACAATGATTCATTCCACTCATTCTCTCACTCCCTTACAATATCTTAGAAGATGAAAATAAAGTGATAGCCACTAGGCTACTGCCTCATCCTCACAATATTATCAAACCTGCATAAAAGCAATACAAATAGCAAATGAAAATATCAATGTCTTGCATCACAATACCATTAGGATGTTGTCTTCTTCCCTTGAAACAACGTGCAGGGACATCCTCAGTCCCACTTCAACCCAATACATTTATGACTTCTCCACATCTAATCTTTATTTCAGTAATAAATCCAAAGCATGTCACTACACTACATGGCCTGTTCTTCTAATATCCCAATTATCATCATGTACAATAGACTCTTTGCATAGACTTTCATGTTCTTATACACTAGAAGAGCCAGCTCTCCTTCGACCAACCACCCACTCATAAATATACTCTAGCCTATGACTATCATGCTCCATGATTGTAGCAGGAAGGGGCAGAGCCTCTTCTCATTCTAATTTGGGTTTGCTCAATTGATGGCCTTTGCATTTCAGGTGTTTGATGCCCATCTTCTTCTATCGCTAGGGGCTATGTCAACAAGATTTTTTGTAGACACATTGCTTAAGATGGAGAAGGGAGAGGGGCAAGTGGAGGAGCATGTGGAAGGGACGGCATTGAGAGCTGCAAGGGGAGGGAAAGGGGTGATGGGAAAGGAAGGTGGAGAGGAGCAAGGGGAAGGGACAACTAAGAAGTTGAGGGCACCATGTGGAGAAGGGAGGCATAGACAGTGCAAGGAGGAGGATGGGGGAGAGGGGGGCGAGGCTCACATAGTGTGGAAAGGGAGAGAGGCAAGTGAGGGGCTAGGGAGGACTGGCCAGCACTAGGCAAGTGGAAGGGGTAGGTAGAAGGAAAAGATTTTGTGAGAGTTACAGCAGGGGAGAGCAAGACCTAAGGAGAAGGGGGGGGGAAGAGACATAGAGGGGCACTAAGAGATGTAAGGGGGAAAAGAAGGGGCAAGACAAAGGAGAGCAGGGTAGACAACTTGTGGAGTCAGCAACAATGATTTTTACAAGAGAGAATGTGGATTAAAGATCCAATTCCTTGAATCATTCCTCTTATGCCTACTGGTCAATATAATTTGACCCTAATATTCTGAATCATATAGCCACTTTATCCACATCTAAGGAAAAGGCATGGGCACATAAGTGGATGAAGAATCAAGAAGATGGGGCCGAAGTAGTCACCTCATTCATGAGAGCCCAAATCCCACCACAGGTGATGCATATGTTGAGAAGCTTGTGAATGAGCATAAATTGAGAATAACAAAGTGCAGTCATCCATGGCTTTCAATTCAATATGAACATCACTTCAGAATTTGGAAAGCTTGTAGCGTAAAGGGGCATTTTAGATGAGGAATTTTTATTGTGATCATCTCATTGAGATGCAGATTGAAATTATTTTTTGACATGAGCTCATTTTGATCTTCCTCAACCTCTTGATATGACTCTTCTTTCTCTATATTTTCTATGTCATCCTCTTTCTCTTGTACTTGAAGTTTATGAGCAGAGGAACGTTGCCTTTTTTTCAAAGTAGCCTTTGTAATTGTGTCCTCTTTATCTTTTACCTTTACTTTCTGAACGGAGGAACGTTGTCTCTTTGTGAAAGTAGCCTTTGGAACTGTGGCCCTTGCAGTATTAATCTTTTCTATTTTGCATCTTTATTTTCCTTTGATAGGTTGCACCAACGTGGCCATGGCTCGTCCTTCCTCTTCCTCTATCTTTTGTATTTCTTTAGGCCACAATGGTTGTGTTGCTTCTTCATTTTTTAGTTCGAACACAACATCTGCTTTTGTTTCTATCTCAAAGAGTTTGTGTGCAGACCATTGATGTGGGCCTCCTTGTCTAGGTTGCTTTTGAGCCAAACTAGGAGCTCTCTCATCCTGCTTATGTCCTCTTTGTTTTTGAACCAAACTAGCATCCATCTGATTCTGCTTGTGCCCTCCCTGCTCTTGATTGAATTCATGGTCTATCTTGAGTGATGATGTCTTAAAGTGCTCAACCATAATCTTTTGTGCATTTGGAAATGTACTCCATTCATCCATGAGAGCCTGTAATGGAGTTTGTAGTTCTGTAAAGTTTGATGGTGGAGGAGGTGGCATTGCAAACCTGTTTAGACCTCTTGATAAGATAAAATGATAGCCCCCAATATTAGGTTGTGAACACTTCACAAAAATATCCAAGTATGGGCTCTTTGGTTCCATAGTAATTCCCACAACCATGCTAGAAGTTATATCTTTCTTAGAGAAGCTTGCATTCCATGGCTCCTCATTTTTCTCCATATCTTTCCTCGACATCATAAGATGTATCTTTGTTTTTCTTTGAATAAGAAACCAAACTTTTCTTCCCATGTGCATGTGAGTCCATTTCCCTTGAAAGTTCTCAAGGGCATACTCTTTCCCATTGAAACGTAAGGTGGTGCTAGAGAAAAAAGCTTTAATCTCTTGAGAGTGCTCCATAATAATTGAAAACCCTACATGAAAAATAATTCACAAGATGTTAGATACAATGCTTCAATAAAATAACCAATAAGGCTTTAAAGTACAAATTGAAAGACAATATATTTTGCCCATCATACTGTAATGTGCCCAAGCTGAAAGACAATGCATTTTGCCCATCATACTATAATGTGCCCAAGCTAAAAGACAATGCATTTTGCCCATCATACTGTGATGTGCCCAAGCTGAAAGACAATGCATTTTGCCCATCATACTGTAATGTGCCAAGCTGTAATGTGTCCACCACTGATACAATTATGTGTGTGCCCATTTAACAAAATCTTTGAATGGATGATCAAAAATAGCCTCAAAGGCTTTACAAGGCTCAATATATATACATAAATTAAAAAATAATAGCCAATAAGGCTTTACAATGAGATGAGAAAAAATAAAACTATGATGTGTCCATGATTAACAATTACATTGTGTCCACTGAAACTCTGCCCACTGAAACTCTTACTCTGATGTGTCATCTGTCATCTGAAACTTTGCTCATAGGGTTGTGTCATGAGTGTGAAACCACATGTGAACGTAGGACTGATGCCGATTAGGTTCACTAGTCGGGAATTTTTTAGCATGGCTTTGATTGGTTGTTTTGGAGTTCTCTCCTCTATGGATCAACTAATCTATGCTAATCTAAGCTACACCAACCATGGAATCGAAGAAAATGCAAGAATTCATATTCATTTTAATAGGTTACCTACAAGACAAGAGTTATAAACAAATTTAGATTCTTTTCATATATAATTAAAGTATATTTAATTTAACAAGACATTTTAAACTAAATTAAATATACTTTAAATATACATTTAATCTAAAATTAATTAAAAATGAAAGATTAAATGAAGATTACAAACTACTGAAATAGAGATTATGTAAACACATAATTTATAAACTAAGGTAAATTAGAATGGTGAAATAATAGACATTTAAAAAAATCCTTCATTTTCCCCCTTTTATATATATATATATATATATATATATATAGTAAAACATTTTAAACTAAGTTAAATATACATTTAATCTAAATTGAATTAAAAATTTAAAATATAAATACATTATCTAAGATAAACTTAAAATCAAAAATACAAAAAATCTATATATTAATTTTATTAATTTTGATTTAAATTAAAATATATATACAAACTAATGAAATAAAATTTATGTAAGCACATAAATTATAAACTAAGATAAAATAGTTAAAAATAAATTGGTGAAATGGTAGACATAAAAAACAATCCTTCATTTTTTTGTCTTATATATATATATATATATATGCATCTATATATATATATATATATATCTATATGTATGCATATATATACACATATATATGCATATATATATATATATACATATATATATACATCCCAATTTCTTCTCACCTCTTTCTCTCCCTCCATCCTGCTCCCGAAGGTCCGTCAATCAAAATTTATGTTGTCATTCAAATGTCCGTCGCCCACCACAACGTCGATTTTCCGTCATCCCCTGCCACAACATCAAATTTTCATCATCACCTGCCACATCACTCACATCGCCCGTTACATTCAAAATTATACGTTTAAAACTTTATGTTAAAAAATTATACATTCAAAATTTTCGTCGTTCGCCACATCGCTAACCATCACCATGACCAACGCCCTCACCATCGCCAGCCATCGCCATCACTGTTGCCATCGCTCCCCATTGCCCCCATTGCCCTCGCCCACCATTGATTGCCCTCCAGTGCCATCGTTATCGCCCGTGCCTTCCGGGAAAGGGGAGGTTATCCCCTCTTGTTATTCCCTGGCGGCTGTGGCCGCTAGGGAATTAGGGAAAGGGATCCCTCCTTCTCTCAGCCCCACCTTCCGTCGCACCCCATCCTATTGGAATGTGGGGGAGAATAGATGCATTGTGGCAAGAGGAGTGAGAACACAAAAGATGTAACAATGGGTGTTCTTTTCATTGTGAGAGCGAAGTCCCTCTTTTATAGAAATGGAGAGAGGGTGTCCTAAATCAATGGCACCTCTCCTACATCAAAGGAGGTAACTCCTAAATCATAGGAACTCCACAATCATAGGCACCAGCCCATGTGGGGGCCTTTGCATTACATCATCACTTGTGTCATGGTCTATGGCACTAAGTGTTCCTCTTCTACACACACACACACAACCATATGACTACTAGTGGATGCACACATGCACCTAGCAAGCCCTTGATCACATATATCCCAACATACCCCCCCTCAAGGGTTTGCCTCTTGCTATGTCAAGGATACATCTAGTCACATAGTTTCTCATGCCATCTCATGGTGGTTAAACATGCCATCTCATGGTGGTCAAGGATAAATCTATGGCTAGGATCTCATGCTAGCAAAGGTGCCAAGGGTCAAGGTTTACAAAAATGGGATAGACCCCCCCAAATGGTTCTCTCTTGCATGTACAAGAATTAATGATAGGCCTTTGTGTGGACCTAGTTTCTCATGTCTACAAGAGGTACCATGGGAGCAAACACACATCACATGGCCTACATCATATGGTGACCAGAGGTGATTTACAAAGACTATATGGACTAAAGCAAAACCATAACATTCTTTTTGGAGTACTAATCCAGGCAGAGAACCTCAAAATTGACTACATGACCAAGTGATGATCAAAGTTCAAAATATTGGACTCTAGAAAGCCCAATCTGCATCTACCATAAAATTTAATTGTTCATTTGCTGATGGAGTTCTTCCTTTAGCCATATTTGCTTTGTTGTTGATGTAGCCCTTCTTCACAAGATATGCTTCTTTCCTTGGAGTTGTAGTAGGAGTCATTTATCTCCTCTTCCAAAAGAGAAGCTTCAATATCCACTAAGTTCGATGTAAAAGTGTTGCTATACTCTTCATCTAGAAGACTTTTGAGTAAAACTTATGCACCAAATACCTTTCCAAGTTGCACCCAAACTTCATGTGAAGTCTCACAACCATCTATGTGATGAATGTATGAGTCACTAAGTCCCAATGCTAACAGCTAGTCCTCAACAGCTTGAATCTATGCTTTCCCCAGACGTCACACCAAGTGAGAAAGACGAGTTCTTAGAAATGTTCAAAGATTTCCCTGACCTCTCTACTGCCACCTTTGCCATGTGACTGCCATAGAGAACAAGATAGAGCTGAAGCCTGATGCAAAGCCTGTGGCTCAGAAGTATCGGAGATTAGGGTCCCTACAGACCGATGCTTTGCGCTCAGAGTTGTAGAAACTTGTAGAAGCTGGGTTTATTGTTCCGGTTCACAATACTGAATGGGTTTCACTAGTGCTAGTCACCCCAAAGAAAAACAACAAGTGGCGGGTCTGCATCGACTATAAGAAACTCAATTCGGCCACCAAGAGGGACCATCATCCTCTTCCCTTTCAAGACCTCATTCTTGAGAAGGCAAGTGGTCATGAGATGTATACTTTCTGTGATGGTTACTCCGGGTTTTATCAAATCAGAATTGCTCAGGAGGATGTGCTTAAAACCACATTTGCCACACCCTGGGGGACGTTTGCATTCAAAGTAATGCCATTTGGCCTCACCAATGCTCCTTCTACCTTTCAAAGATTTATGCAGATGGTGTTTGCTCCATATTTGGGGGTTTTCTTGGAGGTGTTTTTAGATGATTTCTGTATATTCTCGACACATAAGGAGCACATCATCAAGGTTAGGTTGGCCTTCCAAAGGGTCAATGATGTGAATGCAAGCCTCAACCCTGATAAATGCACCATTGCAGCCACTCAAGGGAGGTTACTGGGACATATTGTCTCATCCGAGGGCGTCAAGCCTGACCCCGAGAAGGTAGAAGCTATCCTCAAGCTCTCCTCGCCACGTCAAGTATGCTCATTTGTCAATCTAGGAGGATACTATCGCCGCTTCATTGATCAATATGGTGGCAAACTTGAAGCAGTCCGAAGGTGAGGCAGCACGTCGATATGTGGATCGAGCGGCCGTGCTTCTGGACCGTTTAATTGCCAGGCAGGAGGACAATGCCGGATTTCGAGCTGGAATGACTCAGCATGTGATGGGCTACCTTGTACCAGGAGCAAGTGATGAATTCCGCCTCAAGATTAAATGGGAGAATCCAGAAACTATGGCGCTAGCACATGAGATTGCTCAAAAGTTTGATAAAGTTCAGTCTGACCCCACTTCAAAGAAGATGATTGTCCCTCTGCAACCCCCTCAATTCCTGCAACAACAACCTGGGGGGTCTAACTCAGGGGCATACCCCCACCCCTCATCAGGAATGTATCCACCGCCTTTACCTCAAATGTATGGTCCTCCCTTAGATGCTTACCCTCAACAAGGTGTATATCCTCACCCTCCGCCTCGAAGGTTTCCCCAGCCTCGCCCACGAGCCCCCCTCCTCTCTACTCCCTCGGCCCCTCCAGCTAAAGAGCCCCCCCCTGCAACAGAACCTGCAGTCAATGACCTAGCCAAGGCCTTGAATGATCTTTGGCTTGAGATGGTGGGCATTAGAAATCAAGCCAACCGCTCTCCAAGAGACCGTGCTAATGTTGTATGATACGAGTGCCACCAAAAGGGTCATTATCGCATAGAATGCCCCAATATTCCAAGGGTGAATCTTCTAAGTGAGTCAGGCACTGAGGATTCTGATGTAGAGATCCTTGACCTCGGAAAAAGAAGTCGTGCCACCTCGGACCCCTCTCCAAACTGTGGACCAGGCTGCCCCAGGAAGAAGGTGTCCTTCTCAGAGCCCTCAAATGCTGAGATGGCAGACCCACCAACAGATAAGACTAAAAGATCTTGCAAGAGTAAGTGGTCACCCTCGGATTTTCTCATCGGCTCAGGGCAAGAGGACTATTCGGTCGTTCAGGACCTTGCTCATCGGTCTTTGAGCATCACGCTCCCTCAACTAATAGCATTAAGCCCTAAGGTGAGACGTGAGCTGCAGCAAGGTCTCTCAACAAGGAAGAGCAAGAAAAAGGGAAAGGTACGAGAGGTATCTTCTATCTTTGAAGAAATTGATCGGCACACACATACAGTAGATATCATAGATAATTGCCATGTCAAAAATGTGTGTTGATGGGGGAGCTGCATGTAATATCTTGGTGCCCCGAATCATGAAGAAATTGAATTTGAAATGTACAAGGCGTTCCTCCACTCGAATCAAGGTAGCAGATGGTCGACGACTCGCCACCTTGGGAGTCATTGAGGATTTGCCCATCACTGTCAATGGGTTGACCACCACTGTCAATTTCTATGTAGTGGACATTGAAGATACAGGCAGAAGTTACCCAGCCATACTCGGGAGACCATGGTTGAGAAAGAGTGATGCAATTAGCTATTGGAAGACATGACACATGTCTTTTGGTGCTTCCAAGTGTTGAGATATCGAGCTCCACTCGCAATATGCCAAGGTGACCGTTGTGCATTTATGTCACCGACTTGTTAGCTACAGACGCGGTTGGTACACCATCCATGATGACAACTATATTTATCTACACTAGTTCGTGGCTCAGTTAGTATGCCACCTTAGTTAGTTGAGTTTGGTTTGAGACCCACATATAGGGTTCTTCTATTTCTTTGTACTTGAGTTCTTTTGGCTTTCAAACTAAGAAGAAGAAAACTGTTTTCAGCCTCCACCTTTGTGTGTATTCCCCCATTGTGCTTGTGAGAAAGCCTCAAGTGAGACTCCTTCCCTCTCTCCCACTATCTTCACATGGTATCAGAGCCTTGTTTGTGGTAAGGAGCTCAAGAAAGCAAACCAAGTTCGCGGTTTCCTGGTAAGAGGACCAGTGTTGCTTTCCTTTTTCGAGATTGGGAGCAAATCTCTGCAGGTAGCACAACTGGAAGTGCAAGAGTGCACTGTCTCATATTGAGACGCCCTTCGCGGTGTGGCGAGAGGGCATTATATGCTGCGTTTCGAGGCCATTTCGGGGCCCGTTTTGAAGCCAGAAGTTCTTCGCAGGCACTCAGAAAAAGGTCCTGTTTTTGCTGTGCGACCACTACTCTGCTAGTCAGTGAAAAGTTACCGCAGCAATTGCATCGTATGCCTGTGTGCAGAGATATTGGGAGTTGCAAAATCATCCTTGTTGCCTGTTGATGCAAAATCGTCACTAGGAAGTGACTGTGTGGTCAAAAACCACTCTCGTCAGTTTTGCAGATTTGCCCTTGTGAGGCAGAAGCTGTGTTTTTTGCAGTGACAGAATATTTTGCAGTGTTCTGTAATGGCGTCTGATTATCTTTCACAGATTGTCACTGAAAAGCTTGACAAGAACAACTTCCAAGCATGGAAGTTTAGAATGACGAATTTCCTTATGGGAAAAGGCTACTGGGAGTTCATTACAGGAAATGAAGAAGAACCAGTTCTTCCTAATGTTCCCAATCAACAGGAAATGCAGGCATTTAAAGGATGGCATGAGAGAGCTAGAAAAGTTATGTACTGGCTATCTATTAGTATTTCAGATTCTATGATTGTGCATATTCAAGCTGCAAGTATGCCAAAGGTGGCATGGGATACCTTGGCAAAAATGTACAACACAAATACGCAGGCCAGGAAAATGCAGCTCAAGCAGGAGCTGCACAATGTGCAGAGAGAAAATATGAGCATCAATGACTACCACATGAAGGTGAAGAAAATTGCGGATGCACTTGCTTCCATTGGGTCACCAGTGGATGATGACAATTTAGTTTCTGTGACCTTGAATGGTCTAGGAAAGGATTATGCACAGTTCCGGACATCCATTGCCGTCCGTGAGAAATTTCCTGATTTTGAAGAGTTGATTGCTCTTCTAATTTCTGAAGAGCAGAGAAATGGTGGTGCATCTTCTTCAGGAGGAACTTCAAAAGAAACTGTCTTCTACTCAAATGCTGGAAGAGGTAGAGGCAGAGGTAGAGGAGGCCGATCTGGAGGCCGTGGTAGAAATCAGAATATGCAGCAAACTCAAGAAAACCAGTCCTATGCAGGAGGACGTGGTAACTCTAGAGGCAGGGGGAGCCAAAGAGGTTGTGGTGGATGGCAGAGAGGCCAAAATGCAAACAGCAATGTTGAATGCTACTACTGTGGTAAAATGGGGCATATGGCTAAAGACTGCTACAAAAAGCAGAATGACATTATGAATGGAAAATTGCAGTAGGGCAATTATGCATCCTCTAGTAGACAGGGTGATGACAGAAATGAGCATTTGTTTATGGTGCAGCATATGACCAATTCTGTGACAAGTGTAGAAGAAAGCAATGATGTGTGGTACGTTGACTCAGGTGCGTCAAACCACATGATAGGTCATGCAGAATGGATGCAGGATGCAAGGGAAATGGAAAGACCAGGATTTGTGGAGACTGGTGATGATACTGCACATCCTATTGTGCAGATTGGTAAAATTCCTTTGTCTATGCAGGATGGGAAAGAGAAATACCTGTCTGATGTATTTCATGTCCCGAATATCACCAAGAACCTGGTTTCTGTTGGTCAAATGGTTGAGTAGGGCTTGCAGGTCAGATTTAATCCTCATGGATGCTTTGTTGAGGATATGAAGAATAATGGTCGCTTGATAGCAAAAGGAAAGAAGAAAGGCAGGATGTTTACGTTGGATGTGGACATGCCTGAATTGAGTGCAGCAATGTTTGCACATGGGACCGGTGTTGTTGCAGATATTGATATCTGGCATAAACGCATTGGTCATGTTAATGTACAGTGACTTAAATCAATGCAAGCCAAAAATATTGTTGCAGGATTGCCTAAATTCAAGGTTGCAGAAATGCATAAGGTGTGTGAAGCCTGTCAATTTGGAAAACAGGCAAGGAAACCATTTCTTAGGCATGTTCAAGAGAGTAAGAAGCCATTGGAATTAATCCACTCTAATGTGTGGACTACTAAAGCTGCATCTATTGGAGGATGTCATTACTTTGTCACTTTTATTGATAACTACAGCAGAAAAGTCTGGGTGTATTTTATGAAAAAGAAAAGTGAAGTGTTTGGGCACTTCAAAGCTTTTAAAGCTATGGTTGAAAAAGAAACAGGCCTGCAATTAAAATGCCTAAGGTCAGATGGAGGGGGAGAGTACCTCTCAAATGAATTTGCAAGGTTCCTGCAGGAGCATGGCATAAAGCAGCAATATTCATGCAGTCATACTCCACAGCAAAATGGACTTGCAGAAAGGAAAAACAGGCATATTGGAGAGGTATCTCGGGCCATGCTAAATGAAAAAGATCTACCAGATTATTATTGGGCTGAAGCAGTTGCTACAGCAGTTTACATAATGAACAGGACTCCCACTGCAGAAATACATGGCATGACGCTAGAGGAGATGTATACTGGTAGAAAACCAGACATTTCTCATTTGAAAATTTTTGGTTGCATTGCCTATGTCCATGTGCCAGATGAGTTGAGGTCCAAGTTGGATCCAAAAGCTGAGAAGTGCATCTTTATTGGTTATTCTCTGCAGCAGAAAGGGTATAGATGCTATAACCCTTCTACTCGTAAGTTTACAGTGAGCAGAGATGTTGTTTTTGATGAGATGAGCAGCTGGTATAAACCAGTAAATGTGATGATTGATGTAGATGCACAAAATGGTAATGTTGCACAGAATTCACAGCAGCAATCACAAAATATCAGTGGACCTGCAGTGTCCTCTAGCAGTGGTTCACATACTTCGCCATGGACAGGCAGATTGAGATCAGGAGAATCTCCTCAAAGCAATGCAGATAGTGGTATGCAGGTATCACAAAAAGGAAAAGAGAAGGTAGATCAGCCCATGATTGATGTGAATGTAGGTCACTCTTATGTGGATGGTGAATCTAGTGGCTCAGAACAGAGCATTGATGATGAGTTGCGTATTCCTTCTGTTGTTACACCTGGAGTAAGGAAGACCAGGGATGTTTTGAGAGCACCTGGAAGTGAGCCTATTTTGCGCAGGTCTACCAGGGTTAGGTATCCTGTGGATAGGCTGAAATATGATGGATTTACAGCCATTCACTATGCCTATATGGTCAAAGTGATACAGGAACCAGAGCCCATTTCTTTTGAGCAAGCCATGGGAAAAGAAAAATGGGAGAAAGCCATGGATGAAGAAATGGATGCCTTGGATGCAAATGCAACATGGGAATTGGTGCTTTTGCCTAAAGACAAGAATGCAATTGGCTGTAAATGGGTTTATAAGGTGAAGCACAATGCAAATGGTTCTGTGAACAGATACAAGGCAAGATTAGTTGTCAAGGGGTATGTACAGACATATGGCATTGATTATGAAGAAACATTCAGTCCGGTTGCAAGGATGGCAACCGTAAGAGCAGTCATTGCAATGGCTGCATCGAAAGGATGGTCTTTACATCAGATGGATGTAAAGAATGCCTTCTTGCATGGTGATTTGCAAGAAGAGGTCTATATGGAGCAGCCACCAGGTTATGTGCATGCTGTTCATCTTGAGTTTGTTTGCAGGTTGAAGAAAGCCTTGTATGGCTTGAAGAAAGCCTTGTATGGCTTGAAGCAAGCACCTAGAGCATGGTCTGACAAGATAGGGCAGTATCTTGTTACTATTGGCTTTCACATTTCCAAGGCAGATTTCTCACTTTATGTGAGAAAAACAGAGAAAGGGATTATGCTGCTTGTCATTTATGTTGATGATTTGATCATCACAAGTGATAGTGATGAAGATATCCTTCATGTGAAAATGCTATTGAAGCAGAAGTTTGAGATGAAGGATTTGGGAGAGCTGCGTTATTTCTTGGGCATTGAGGTGATTAGATCACCAAGTGGGATACAGCTCTTGCAGAGGCAGTATGGATTGGACATGCTGTCCAAATATGGGATGACAGGCTGTAAGCCTATTTCAGTTCCTTTGGAGTAGAATGTGAAGCTAAGCTCAGATGCAGCTGAGCTTCTGGAAAACCCTACTATGTACAGATGCATAGTAGGAAGTTTGATTTACATGACTATTACCAGGCCAGATTTGAGCTATGCTGTTGGGTTGGTAAGTCAGTTTATGCAGGCTCCAAGGAAACCGCATTTGGATGCGGCTAGATGCATACTCAGGTATGTGAAGTCTACATTGCAGTATGGACTATTTTATGAGGCTGGGGTTCAGATACAGTTGCATGGATACACTGATGCTGATTGGGCTGGTAGTATTTTTGATAGACGATCTACCAGTGGATATGTGTTCTCTTTTGGGAGTGTTGCAGTCACTTGGAGCAGCAAGAAACAGCCTACAGTTGCCTTGTCGAGCACAGAGGCTGAGTACAGGGGTGCAACAATGGCTGCATGTGAGGTAGCTTGGTTGCATAAGCTACTCTATGATATGCATCAGTCTACAGATGGGCCAGTTGTCATTTATTGTGACAACATGAGTAGTATACACTTGGCAAATAACCCAGTCTATCATGCTAGAACAAAGCACATTGAGGTGCATTATCACTATGTGCGGGAGAAGGTTTTACTAGGTCTTATTGATCTAGTTTATGTTAGCACAGAGGATCAGGTAGCTGACATATTCACGAAGGCATTGGGCACAGAGAAGCTGCGCAAGTTCAGAGACCTGCTTGGTGTGCAGGAATTGGGATTGAGCTCGAGGGGGAGTGTTGAGATATCGAGCTCCACTCGCAATATGCCAAGGTGACCGTTGTGCATTTATGTCACTGACTTGTTAGCTACAAACGCGGTTGGTACACCGCCCACGAATAATAGCTGGATGACAGCTATATTTATCTAGACTAGTTCGTGGCTCAGTTAGTATGCCACCTTAGTTAGTTGAGTTTGGTTTGAGACCCACATATAGGGTTCTTCTATTTCTTTGTACTTGAGTTCTTTTGGCTTTCATAACTAAGAAGAAGAAAACTGTTTTTAGCCTCCACCTTTGTGTGTATTCCCCCATTGTGCTTGTGAGAAAGCCTCAAGTGAGACTCCTTCCCTCTCTCCCACTATCTTCACACCAAGGAGAAGATCCCGGTGCAACCTAGTGCCATGGAACCGGAAGAAGAAGAGGAGCAAGACAGTGATACTCTCTCATCCTCAGTGTCTGAATCCATGGAAGAATCAGACGGGGGGGAGGAATTCTCGGAGGAGGAAGTTTACATGATGGGAGTGTCTCCGACCCCGCCACCTACCGAAAAGGTAACAGCTAGTCCTCAACAGCTTGAATCTATGCTTTCCCCTGACCTCACTCCAAGTGAGAAAGATGAGTTCCTAGAAATGTTCAAAGATTTCCCTGACCTCTTTGCAACTAGCTACCACCACCTTCGCCATGTGACTGCCATAGAGCACAAGATAGAGCTGAAGCCTGATGTGAAGCATGTGGCTCAGAAGTATCGGAGATTAGGGCCCCTGCAGACTGATGCTTTGCGCTCAGAGTTGCAGAAGCTTGTAGAGGCCAGGTTATTGTTTTGATTCACAATACTGAATGGGTTTCACCAGTGGTAGTCACCCCAAAGAAAAACAACAAGTGGCGGGTCTGCATAGACTATAAGAAACCTCGGGGGGGTCACTATGTATTAACCCTCTATACCACGTGCGTTCAAGGCCTATTTCTAAAATCCCTTATCTGTACATTTTTCATTAATAAAATGTACCCCTTTTCTATACAAATCTGTAAAATTTTCCCAAAACTATTTTAAATAGTCCCTTATGTATATTTATTTCTGTAAATTTTAGAAATAAAAAATATCCTTCTGTTGAACTCACGTGATAGGGTTACATATGATGAGTGACCCCCCCGAGTAAGAAACTCAATGCCGCCACCAAGAGGGATCATCATCCTCTGCCCTTTCAAGACCTCATTCTTGAGAAGGTAAGTGGTCATGAGATGTATACATTCTGTGATGGTTACTTTGGGTTTTATAAAATCAGAATTGCCGAAGAAGATGTGCTTAAAACCACATTTGCCACAACTTGGGGGACATTTGCATTCTAAGTAATGCCATTTGGCCTCACCAATGCTCCTTCTACCTTTCAAAGATTCATGCAGATGGTGTTTGCTCCTTATTTGGGGGATTTCTTGGAGGTGTTTTTAGATGATTTCTGTATATTCTCGTCACGTAAGGAGCATGTCATGAAGGTTAGATTGGCCTTCCAAAGGGTCAATGATGCAAATGGCAGTCTCAACCCTAAGAAATGCACCATTGGAGCCACTCAAGGGAGTTTACTAGGACATATTGTCTCATCCGAGGGCGTCAAGCCTGACCCCAAGAAGGTTGAAGCCATCCTCACGCTCTCCTCGCCTACAACCAAACATCAGGTATGCTCATTTGTCAATCTAGCAGGGTACTATTACCGCTTCATTGATCAATATGCTGCTTTGACACGACCCATGACTATGCTATTAAAAGATGGGGTTGATTTCTCTTGGGATGAGGATTGTGATCATGGGTTTGCACAAATCAAGAATGCTCTGGCTTCAAAACCCATTCTACGTAATCCAGATTGGTCAAAGACTTTCTATATCAATCCTGGGTTTGGTGAGCACACTCTGGCAGGTATTCTTCTCCAGCAAGGGGAGGATAGCAAGGGGAGGATCGGTTCATGTATCCCGTTCGATTTGCTTCTCGACAATTGCTCGACACTGAGCGATGCTATTCAGAGGCTAACAAGCAGGCCTTGTCTTTGGTGTTTTGCATTGAGAAATTTAAGCATTATGTGGCTGGAAAGTCCTTCTTTATACTCACTAGCACTGGTCTTGCAAAGCAAGTTCTTCAATCACCAAATCCCATGGGCCGGTTGGCCAAATGGTTGGCAGTTCTACAAGAATATGATTTTTCTTTCAAAATTGTAAAAGGGGGTTGTTCCAACTTGAAGAATGCTTTGATTAATTTAGAGGAGTGCCTTGATGTAACCCTTGTAGCAGCCATAGAAGTTGGGGATCCATGGTATGGTGGTATCTACAAGTTTTTGACTGCTTTCTCCTTTCCTTCAGAAAGTACTAGCTATGAGAGAAAGAAGATCCGCAGAGATAGTAAACACTACACCCTCCTTTATGGGGTGTTGTACCATCAAGGCATGGATGGGGTACTAAGACGGGCCATTGATGCAGATGAAGTGCCTAAGGTATTGAAGCATTATCATGATGGATTTTGTGGAGGCCACTATGCCAGTGACTATACAGCTAAGAAGATTTTACATGCTGGATACTATTGGCTGACCTTGTTCAAGGATGTCACTTTGTATTGCAAAACCTGTGAACCATGTCAATTCTTTGGTAGGAAGGATTTGCGTCCGAGGCAACATCACCCAGTGATGTCCATCCATCCGTTTCAGAAGTGGGGAATAGATTTTGTCGGGCCCTTGCCCATGACTGCCTGCAAAAAGAAGTATCTTTTGGTAGCCACTCAGTATGTCACTAAGTGGGCTGAAGCTATCGCCCTCCCCGCTGCAAATGGTAAGGCAGTTTCAAATTTCATATTTGAACGTATCTGCACAAGGTTTGGGACACCCATGGAGATTATCTCTGACCATGGGAGTCCATTCTTAAATGAAGCAGTGGAGTTACTCATGGATCGCATGGGTATTGATCATCACACTTCTAGCATCTATTATCCAGCATCCATGGGTCAAACAGAGTGGACCAATGGCCTCCTTTGTAAAACCATGGGAAAAATGGCATAGGGAATAGGAGCTAATGGGATCAGAAGGTCACTGAAGCTGTGTGAGCTTACAACATCACTCATAAAACATCTACAGGTCACACTCCTTTTGAGTTGGTGTATGGTACGAGGCAGTTTTACCACTAGAGATAGAGATTCCGGCCTTGAGATTGGCACAGGAACAGAGGATGATAGAAGATGAACATGTAGAGGCCAGATTGGTACAACTTGAGAAGTTAGATGAAACCCGACGCCTTGCACTACACCAAACAGAGATCCAAAAGAATCGACAAAAGGCCCGCTTAGATGCTAAGATTCGCAAGGGATGGGAAAGACACTTTGCTGAGGGGGATGTTGTGCTATGCTTTGATAACAGATTGGACCACCAAATGGATAAGAAGTTTCTGCCACTATGGACTTGTCCATACAAAGTCATCAAGGAATGTACCAATGGGTCTGTACAAGTTTACGAGCTGCATGAACCATATGGCAAGAAGGTGATCAACAAGCGTTACCTCAAGCCTTTCTTTGTGCGTGATGGACCCAGGCATGGAAATGCTGTGCATTCCTTGCTTTGGGGGGGGAACTGTTATGGATAAAATTGTCTAAGGAAAAAGGCATTAATATGTATGTGTGTTTGTATATGTGGCAATAGTATAGTAAAATATGGTGTGCATAGGGCCCAAGGTTGAGGTGGCAGGGCATGACCATGTGCCACCCTTCCATGTAAGAGGACCCATAAGGTGTGTTGTACATAATCCATGATAGTAATATTATAAAATGTAAGGTGACATGGCTCCTCCATGTGCCACCCCTCCACCTAGGCTACATTTAGTGAGATATGGCTCAAAGTCCATGGGAGAAGTAATATAAAATAGGTGGAGATGGATATTATATTGAGTTATTCCCTCCATATGGGATAGGCCCATGTGGGGGAGGTATAGAAGGTCCAAGAGAGCAAGTTAAATAATGGGGAAAGTAGGATGAGGTGGCAAGATTCCTTGTGCCAACCATCCACTTGTCCTCCTAGAGGTTTGAACATATTATAAAATTGGGAAGAGACCAAGGGTGTATCATAGACTTGAGATATGGGGCTTGATTTATGTGGAAAATTGAGGCAAAGGGTTGTCGCACACAATTGAGAGTGCGTAACTACCTAGCCCACATGGGAGACTTTTCCACACACACCATGCATGTGGGAGGATACATTAATTGGGAGAGACCCCCTCTTTTGGCTATAAAAGGAGGGGGCTATTCCTTGATGAGACACGCTCATTCTTGTAAAGCCACCTAGCTAGTATTTTGATATTTCCCTCTCATCCCTTCTTTCAAATAAAGTATGGTTCTCTTCTCTTGATGTCTCCATCTCTACATTCCTCCTCCTATCATGTTCATGTTTCTCTTCCCCCTCTCCTTTTCCCCTTGTGTCATAGTCTCCCTCTTCATTCCCTCCACTTCTAATTCCTTTTCCCCTCCCATGACAACGGTTCGCCCTCACGATCTCCTTTTCTCTATGGCGCTTGAGCGTCACCATGCTTAGCCTCTAGCCTCTGGTCTTGATTTCTTTTTCGACTAATAGTACTGAGGCAGTTTTACTACTAGAGATAGAGATTCCGGCCTTGAGATTAGCACGAGAATAGAGGATGACAGAAGATGAACATGTAGAGACCAAGTTGGTACAACTTGAGAAGCTAGATGAAACCCGACGCCTTGCACTCCATCAAACAGAGATCCAAAAGAACCGACAAAAGGCCCGCATGGATGCTAAGATTCGCAAGGGATGGGAAAGACACTTTGCTAAGGGGGATGTGCTACTATGCTTTGATAATAGATTGGACCACCAGATGGATAAAAAGTTCCTTCCACTGTGGACTGGTGACACACAGTCATCAAGGAATGTAGCAATGGGTCTGTACAAGTACAGGAGCTACATGAGCCATATGGCAAGAAGGTGATCAACAAGCGTTATCTCAAGCCCTTCTTTGTGCGTGATGGTCCCAGGCATGGAAATGTTGTGCATTCCCTGCCTGGGGGGGGAAACTGTTATGGATAAATTTGACCAAAGTAAAAGGCATAAATATGTGTGTGTGCATGTATGTGTGGCAATAGTATAATAAAATATGGTGTGCATAAGGCCCAGGGTTGAGGTGGCAGGGCATGACCATGTGCCACCCTTGCACGTAAGAGGACCCATAAGGTGTGTTGTACATAATCCATGGTAGTAATAATATAAAATGATAAGGTGGCATGGGTCCTCCATGTACCACCCCTCCATCTAGGCGGTCCCACGCCTACATTTAGTGAGATATGGCCCAAGGACCATGGGAGAAGTAATATAAAATAGGTGGAGATGGATATTATATTGGATTATTCCCTCCATGTAGGATAGGCCCATGTGGGGGGGGGTATAGAAAGTCCAAGAATGCAAGTTAAATAATGGGAAAGTAGGATGAGGTGGCAAGATTCCTTGTGCCAACCCTCCACTTGTCCTCCTAGATGTACATGCTTCAGCCCAGAAAGTCTTTGGCAAATCTTTCCCTTTCATCATACTCCGGCCCATTTCGCAGATGACGCTAGTCCATCGTACAATGCACCTACTGAAGTGCACCAACTAGGAGAAATTGTGCCAGTGGAGCTAGTCTTTCCTTGTTCAGAGGCTCTTTCGACGTTGCTCATAAACTCTTTGTTGGAGTATGTGCCATACCGTTTCACGTTCGAGGGCAAGGTGTTGTCAAAGTATGGAATGTTCAAGGCATGGAATGTCTCGTACCCTATCTTCATGGTCGTGGACATGACAGATGTAGAGTGTTGCGAGACTATAACTTTGCATGTCCCACATGCATATGTGTTGCAATTAAAGTTGTTCTTCAGGTCGATAGCTTCTTCCATGTAGGGGACCCATCCATTGCGAAGTGAGTCTTAGGCAAAGGAGGCACATATTTCTTGTCTCTATGAGTGGATGCCACAACAACAATAATCAAAGTCGAGTCCTTCGAAGGCAACATATAGTTTGTTCCAGAGAAGCCAATACGAGTGTACACACCATGGGCTGCAAACCAAGTTGAAACAAGCAAGACATATTTCGTGTCATTGATGGCAACCATATCTTTTGCCATTTTAAATGTATGTATATGCACACATTTAAATGCACACCTAAACTATCTTATCTTTATCACATAACATGAACATTGAAACATGCCCCAAGTCAATTTAGATGGGCTCTCAATGCATAGTGCAAGAAAGTGAAGAAAGAAAATGGTGGTACTAACCTTCAAGATAGTGCCTTGCCAGGACCTTAGCCCTTGTGGTCCCTTTGCACAAACAACAACACTGTTTTGAGCACCTACACAACGGTTTAAATTTATTAAATGTTAAAGTGGAAAAGAATCCAGTTGCATACTTATGCTAGGGTGTAAAAGAATCCTGTTGCATAGTTGCACTGGGAGGAACTAACACATTCCCTTAATCCAAACATCAAAACAAGAAATATTTTTTTGATTGTTGAGCACAATGAAGTAGCTGGGAACCTTGTCAGCGTGCTTGTCCCAAGAGGGGAAGAAATTGTCTATTAGCATGAGCCTCATATGCAGTTGCAAGCCCATCTTGCTCCCGAATCCCAATATTTGGAAAGTGATGGTTCAGGCTAGGTCTCATGGGTTTCTATACCTAGAGGTAAGTTTCTAAGGAAATCACTTTTCCTCGTATTGCACTCTGTAATGGATGAAACTTTCAATATGTCATATTCCCCCTATCACGCCTTGGGAAGTCATGGAGATCATAATAATTTCCATCAAAATTATATATTGCAGTGGCTTATCATATCTATCTAGGTTTGGTTTTAAAAAAAACTTAATCCTTGTCTAAAGCACTTAACAAAGTCCAAGGAATACTAGCCGGCGGGGATGTCTATAAACTAGGGTAAAGGGGCGGTAGAAGGCCCTAATATTCAAAAGTACATTGGCCACCAGAGAAGAAGAACTAAAACCTATAGGTGCTATATACAATGTGCCAGAACCATAGCTGTAGGCACCTAGTTGTCGTGAAGGATTCAAGTAGTGGTGGGTAGCCACATTACTGGTATCCACACTTCACTTTGTTGCCCATTGTCATCTCAACCTACTGATTCAAATAGAAGGCACAAAGGAGAACTTGCTCAGGTGTGGATATGCATATTTGCAAACTGGCTCCACCATTAAACACCAGCAACATTTTTTGCGTCGACCATCTTGCATCCTTTCTCCAAGCCCTTCAATCGTGAATCAATGGCCCAATCCATGTCTTTGCACTTCAAAGTATACAAACAAGGGAAAATGATAGGATGGTGATGCCCAGGATGCAATCTTTAGAGATGACATGTGCTTGAGTGACATGTACCATTTTGTTACAAAAATTCTTTGTTCTGAAGTTCTTCTTGGCACTCGTGGAAGGAGAGTTTGTAGATGTGGAGGAATTCATATAAAATCTGGATTACTATGCATTGCCAAACAATATCATTTAGCAAAGAATAAATTCTTTCCAAGCTCTGAATCGCTAGTGTCTTCCATCAAGTCAAGCATCACTCCAACACAAAACAAGTGCATGTTTTTAGTTAGAGAATACTATTACTACTACAATAGATTCAATGGTTAGTCACCTAGCCTTCGGCTATCTTTATGTCCCCCCTAGTAAGCTTCTGTTGTCTTTACGTCTTTTTGAAACATGTTAATTAGATTCGTGGTAGTAACAAATGTTGATCAAATTCATGCTGATCAAATTTGTAGGGATAGGTTTAATGAATTTCATGGTGATCAAATATGTCTACAGACATGTTATGATCATTTTGTGGGTCTATCTTAACGAAAATGTGCATTTTTTCACACTTGTATTTTGACAGGTGCCTTTTAGCATCCTCAATTGTTCTGTCATGACTTAGATCGCTAGTTTACATATTTGCATTCTTTTCAATGCATCCTGATTACCAGGTAAATATCCATTGTTAGGAGTACCTTAAGGGAATATCGAATTGA
Organism: Dipteris shenzhenensis; assembly: GCF_047967505.1. NCBI lineage: Eukaryota > Viridiplantae > Streptophyta > Polypodiopsida > Gleicheniales > Dipteridaceae > Dipteris > Dipteris shenzhenensis. The sequence goes on from NC_141624.1 coordinate 17,951,747, forward strand.
ATTTGGGGGGAAAGATGTAGTGTAACCTATGGATTTAGGGTGTTATAAAAATATGAACTTTAATTATAGTTTTATTTGTGGTGGGGGATATCTTGACATTCCTTCTTATTTTTGGATAGGACAACTCCACACACTGTTTTGTGTGTGTCTGATCACAAGACAACACATTTATATGTGCTTGTCAATAAACAAAACCACACACTATTTTGTGTGTTTTTGAGCACACAATACAGTATACAAATTTGTGCTTTAGAACACACAACACCAAACATATTGCATTGGTGACATGAAAACCATGAAAACTAGAAGGTCTCAATTTTTCATCAATGGGAGGAGCACGAGTTCCCATTGCCAATTCAAAAGGCCAAGAGTGCTACTTGATCCCACACCAGTGGTTTCTCCCCCACCAATGATTGGCCTTGGTTGTTGATTGTCTAGTAATTGTGTGTGCACCCACACCAAAAAAGCCAGCTCGCTCCAAGAAAAGACTAGAGCGAGATTGGACTGGAGATGACATGCATACTATAATGGAGGCACACCAAAATGGGTTGTCAATGCAGGCTTGTTCGAAACGGTGGGGCATGATTTGGTTTGCCTTGCTTGCATGGCTAGAGGGTAGAACAACATAGAAATGAAAGGGAGCAACACCTGTACTAACTTAGGAAGAGGAGAAGGCATTGTGGAGTGGTGCTTTGGAATGCAAGAGTCAAGCTGAGGCATTACAATTTATGACTGGAGTTTGAAAGTTGCCACCATATGACTAACCCGGCACACCCCATTCACAGATGGTGTTTGGTGAAATGGCTCCCACAAGAGGCATCTAGAGCTAGTCTTCCGAGTCCCAGAGCCACTTGAATCACTTAAGAGCATTGAGTCTCTCCATGACAATTTGGAGAAAATGTATAATCTACAGCAATGCCCACCTCATAATATGGAATGTTAATGAGACAGGGGGGCAAGGCTCGAAAGACCGAGTGTTTTCTAGGAAAGGTTCAAGGCAAGTACATGGGCTAAGACCTGATTCAAGGGATTGGGGTGTACAATCCCTTGTTGTGTGAACACAACTGGATTTTCCCTTTCGGGATATTACATTTTCAAAGTTGAAAGAGCAATGCAAAATTACCTTAGCCAATGTGAGGAGGGAGCTATCATGTCAATGCTAAACAAGGCTTGGATGGCAGGCCAATTGATTGTTGCATGGCTTGAGTATTTTAAGGCCTCCCTCCCGAATGGGGTCACACCAACCAATCGGCACTTGCTAATAATTGATGGACATGGAACCCACATTCGATTGGATGTTGTAGCCAAGGTAGAAGAATGGGGTGTTTATATCATTACATTGTGAGCCCACACTTCCTACAAGCTCTAGCCTCTCAATGTATCAATCTTTAAGTCTTTTAAGAGCAATTTCAACAAGGATGTGTTTGGTTGATGAATAATTTCTCCCCCCTAGTTTCAAAAGCAGATCTTGCTAGCATATCATCCTGAGCTCTAGCCACTACTCTCATGGAGTCAAACATGAAAGCAAGATTTCGTGCCACTTGGATATGGCCCTTCAATAGAGAAGCTTTATGTTTTTATCACATGCCATCTAGGAGCTCCAAGTTACTATTATAGAGCCCAACTTGCCATTACAAATAGCTTCATAAGAACAATCAAGACTTGAGGAACACCAAGTATTGTTCGAGAAGGATATCGATATGATTCCATGCACAGTAGGGACTAGAGACTTTGGAGGGACACCAAGAATTGTTTGAGGAGGACATGAGTCAGGTCCATGCACACCAAGGACTGGAGACTTGGAGGGGTAGCTCTCAGTAGCATGGGAACAACAATACCCCCACGAGAGGGTCAGACACTGAGTAGATGGGTGGTAGACCTTCTAAAAATCCCTTGTGAGAATGTGACCATTGCAAGGGTGCAAGGAGAGGCATACATGGATTATAGTCATTCACTTGTTTTGACATTTAATCAATATATCAATATGCTGCACACCAAGAATGCCAAGAAAGAGGAGGTGGAGAGAATGAAAGAGTCACAGAGGAGGCAAAAAGAGTTGAAATAGAATGGAATTAGAGCAAACAAGGTTGGCCAAGAAAAAGATAAGGACTGAAGAGCAAGAAGCCAAGGCAAGCAAAAAAGCATGGGAGATTCAGCAAACCCAATTCTAGGTGCAACTAAGGCGTGTCCTTTGGGAAGGTGTTCCTCTACACATTGAGAGACCTATCCTTCTAGGAGGATGCAACGTAAGTACAAACATGATGAAGAGAGTGCTCATGACATGTACCTCAAGTCAATTAGGTTCCAAGATAGATTAGCTTGGACTCATAAAGAGAATCTTGAGATAGTGCAAAGTGCTTGATTGATATTACTTCAAATGAGCCTCCCTTTTATAGGTGAGGGTACTTACATCCATTTGCTTGCTCACATGTGGGATATCTCCTCCATGCCATGTGGCAGCTTGCCCTTTGCTCATACCTTTGCTCTACAAGTGCTCATGGCACCACAACTCTCAACAGTCTCTCCATGACAATTTGGAGAAAATGTATAATCTACAACAATGCCCACCTCAAAACATATGGAATGTTAATGAGATAGGGGGGCAAGCCTCGAAAGACCGAGGAATGAAAGTGTTTTCTAGGAAAGGTTCAAGGCAAGTATATGGGCTAAGACCTGATTCAAGGGATTGGGGTGTACAATCCCTTGCTGTGTGAACACAACTAGATTTTCCCTTTCTGGATATTACATTTTCAAAGTTAAAAGAGCAATGCAAAATTACCTTAGCCAATGTGAGGAGGGAGCTGTCATGTCAATGCTAAACAAGGCTTGGATGGCAGGCCAATTGATTGTTGCATGGCTTGAGTATTTTAAGGCCTCCCTCCCGAATGGGGTCACACCAACCAATCGGCACTTGCTAATAATTGATGGACATGGAACCCACATTCGATTGGATGTTGTAGCCAAGGTAGAAGAATGGGGTGTTTATATCATTACATTGTGAGCCCACACTTCCTACAAGCTCTAGCCTCTCAATGTATCAATCTTTAAGTCTTTTAAGAGCAATTTCAACAAGGATGTGTATGGTTGATGAATAATTTCTCCCCCCCAGTTTCAAAAGCAAATCTTGCTAGCATATCATCCTGAGCTCTAGCCACTACTCTCATGGAGTCAAACATGAAAGCAAGATTTCGTGCCACTTGGATATGGCCCTTCAATAGAGAAGCTTTATGTTTTTATCACATGCCATCTAGGAGCACCAAGTTACTATTATAGAGCCCAACTTGCCATTACAAATAGCTTCAGAAGAACAATCAGGACTTGAGGAACACCAAGTATTGTTCGAGGAGGATATCGGTCTGATTCCATGCATAGTAGGGACTAGAGACTTTGGAGGGACACCAAGAATTGTTTGAGGAGGACATGAGTCAGGTCCATGCACACCAAGGACTGGAGACTTGGAGGGGTAGCTCTCAGTAGCATGGGAACAACAATACCCCCACGAGAGGGTCAGACACTGAGTAGATGGGTGGTAGACCTTCTAAAAATCCCTTGTGAGAATGTGACCATTGCAAGGGTGCAAGGAGAGGCATACATGGATTATAGTCATTCACTTGTTTTGACATTCAATCAATATATCAATATGCTGCACACCAAGAATGCCAAGAAAGAGGAGGTGGAGAGAATGAAAGAGTCACAGAGGAGGCAAAAAGAGTTGAAATAGAATGGAATTAGAGCAAACAAGGTTGGCCAAGAAAAAGATAAGGACCGAAGAGCAAGAAGCCAAGGCAAGCAAAAAAGCATGGGAGATTCAGCAAACCCAATTCGAGGTGCAACTAAGGCGTGTCCTTTGGGAAGGTGTTCCTCTACACATTGAGAGACCTATCCTTCTACATGTGCCACACTGCTCGTGCCCATCAACTTCAAGCTATGAAGCTGAAGAGGCCACATAATCAACTCACCATGTATGCTCCAATGTATGCTTCCCCTCACCTTTGAAAATGCATGGCTCGTGCCCATCATCTTCAAGCTATGAGGCTAAAGAGGAAACTCACATCAAGCATCACCTCCACATCGTATACTGTAGTTGGAAACAGGTAGCGGCACGAATGCAACTTGAATGGGAACATCAACTTTTGGCAAATTACATTTGCATTGCTTCCGTTGTTGAGATTCTTGATGGAGAGTATTCTCGCCACAGAACATGGTGCAACGTCTGAGGTGAGAAGCATGAAGGAGGGAGTGTGAAGCTTGGTGGTAATGAACTGCAACATGGATTCGAGGGAGAGGAATGAAGAGCGCAATGCTTGAGGGAGGAGTGCATGGCTTCAGCCATGGTTGAGTTGGCAGAGATGTCAAAGGTGAGAAGTAGGCGGGAGAGCTGGGATGGTGAGAGCAGGAGAAGCACCTGGGTGATGGGGTCACACAGGAAAAAATGAGAGGGAACATGATTTTGAAGGTCTGGAAGTGATACGGTGGATCCTATAGAGAGTTGATGTGAGAGGAAAAAAAGTGCCGAGAATAAAAGCACCGAGAATAAATCTTGCAAATGGATAAGATACTAACATATTACCTACTCATCTTCTTGCTTGCATATAGTGATGTTGATTTGCCTCATGAATTAAAAAATAAGCCCCTACTTCGTTACTTATTTGTTGCATTTTTATGGTCTCTCAATTTCTCCTATAGAACACAATTGCAATTTTATAGACTGCCACACACGCTACCAACCAATCATAATGCTTGAAAAGCACCAATCCAACAGTCCGATTAGACTATAGGCTAATGATTAGATTAAGAAGCAAGCAGAGAAATATCGCTCAATCCTTGTTTAACGCAATTGAGAGATTACCACAGCGAGGACCATAGCATCAAAGCAGCTTATAATTGAAAATGCTTAAACACAAGCAAGATTCTGGACTATTACGAAAGTGTTTGTAGGAGCGCGTGAAAGATGATCTAGCACTATTTGTATATGTGAATTCTTGTGCAATCAATGCCCAAATGCCTCACTCGGGCCTTAGCTTTGCTCTTGGGAGGATATATATGCTAACGATTTGATGCAAGCAGTTCATCTTGTGGCAACTTGTGACCGTAAATTGATGTATCACAACATGAATCCTGTCCACTAGTTGTTTCCTCTCCAGTTCTGTACTTCCATTACCCTCTTCGACTCCATAAACCTCTCGACTTGCGGGAAAAGAAAGTAGAACTTGTCTCTAGCCTGTTTACCATAATGAAGCACCATTTGCACGAGTGACACTTTCATCCATTGCGAGTTTCCTTGGAAAGCAGGCCCTCGTGTCCTCTCTCCTAGCTGAAATCATCTCGTTGTTGAAGGAGGATCTTCATTATCTACATGTCTGGCTTGATTGAAGTGCAACAATAAGAATGTAGTCATAATGATTCCTCGTCAGGAAACAAGAACCAATGTTGCAATCAGATAGCTGCATTAGAGAACCTAGGTCCGCTATCATCGCCAGCCTCATAGAGAACTCCTATAACAGATTAGGCTGGGTTTAGTCCTAGGCAGCGAAGGCATGCCTCGACATCCGAAGCCCAAGTCCATTCCCTGCGTTCTCTTTTTGTTTTGTGCTTAGGTGCTGCGTGGCTCAATTTCTAGCTTCATCTCTTTTCGGGGACTTGCTTTTCTGTCACAACGCAGCTGCAGAACCATTTCATCTCTTCAAAAAAATTCTATAGCATATGTTGACTCTTAAAAATTTTGCTACAGTAATGCTCAAATCTCATCGTCAGTGGGCAATGGCTTCTGCATCGAATTCACAGCCGTGGAACGAATTTGTTGAAGAGGACTAAGATTGTTGGCTTCATTAAAAATAATCTGTGATCGCGGAAGATCTCACTTTTGATCGTTGCTGCTGTAAGTCTCGCTTGCTGACGAATTTTTATGCTACAGTATCGATAGCCTGGGAATTTCTAAAGCAAGATATCTCCTCCATTTGCGCAATTTGAACGTTTGAAGCCTTGATTCAGATTGGTGCCTATACCTTTTGATTTGGTGCAGTATATGCTTGCAAATTGATTGCTTCTTACCAAAAGTGAGAGACGTCGCCAACAAACTCAAGCTCCCGAAGCCTGTTTTTGCCACAGTCTATTACCTTCTTCTAGCACCTCCCTCAAACACTCAATCCTTCTCCACATCTTTCTCAAATAGCCCACAAAGGACTTCTCTCCTGAGAAATGGTCTCCGTCTGTTCGTGTCTGGCATCACAACAGATGCAAAGAGCAAACTACAAGAGGGGAAGACGATATTTGCCAGCACTCTTTCAATGTGGTATGGGCACATAACTGGTGCGCATGCTCAATTGTTCCACAGGAGAGAGCAATCAGTTGCCACAATTCATCACACAGATCTCAAAACAGGTCCAGAGTGTCGAGGTAGGCGTTTCTACAGGAAAACCATGGCGAATGACAAGATAAAAGCAGAGAAAATTACATACCAAAAGCAGGTTTGCGCGATTGGATTACGAGAAGAAACACGATTGGATGCCAACCGATCGATCATGGTTTCGCTTTCCCACCTCCACCATCTGCTCTTCCAGCCTCTTGTGCTTTGTAATTCCATCCATTCCCCAGCAACCCCGGTATGCACAGAATCCGATCCGCTTCCTGCCAACAGCCGCGGCGTTCGCTGATTTGCGCTGCAACCTCCCTCGGCGCCAGCTTCAAAGCTTTATCCCTTGCATCATAAAGCTTGCGCAAAAACGACAATTCGTCCCACTCATCTCCCGCCAATGGCTGCGAATATAACCATTGTTTTGCTCAAAGTCTGTAAGCGTCTCTATCAACAAAGTATAGTGTCTCCCCAAGTGACTCCCCAGACTTAATTCTCACCAGGGCTGACCTGCCACACTTCAGACATGTTCCATTGGTTTCTGGTATCTCCTCTTCACGTCCTCCCTCCCTAGCCTCCCGAAACAATTGACACTGCGTTAACACATGCTCCAAGCTGTGACATCGTTCCTCGCCCTCGCCTAGACGAATGCCGCAATTGAACAGTCGCACGGCGGGGGGCTCCAGACGTTTTATGATGTCTCGAATGTACACTTTCAGCTCCGCATTTACTCCACTGACGAGGAATTCCAGTTTTTCAGGAAGCACGAACTCTTGAAACGTCTAGGCTCGCCGGAACCACCGGGGAAGCGATTGGTTTGCGCGATTGGATTCCTTGCGCTAATGGTCAACTGGAAAGTAAGGTTCAGAGAACAGAGCAGAGGATCAACAAAGAATATTAAAAATAAATCTAGTAATTCTCAAACATGACCAAACATTTCAAAAATGTCAATATTTTTAGTCCTCTGCATGATGAATAAGAGGAAAAAATTTTGGTTAAATTTGAGTAAGGGAAATGTACGATATGGCCTCCAAGAGTGAAATCTCCCTTTTGTGGGGGAAAAAGGGCCACCCAAGCCTAATACCAAGACAAGGTAGGCTTGGTATTAGGCTTGGTGAGGTAGGCTAGGAGCATCACCGAACCTAGTGGCAAGCCTTTAGAGTGTGCATGCTGCCCATGCGGAAGGCTGAGTCATCAAAACCATGCCACGTTGTTAGACCACGTGGTGCCATGTCATCAAGGAGATGTGACATCACTCCTTGCCATGTCACCTTACATTGCCACACGTGCTGCCACATGTGCCACCTCATCATTCCACATCATGAGCCATGTCATCACACCTTGCCACCTTGGCATACCTCGTCAACCTTGCCACGTCACCAATCCCTCCACCTCAATTTGCCATGTCAATCTACCACCTCATAAATGCCAACTCATCATGCCACATCACCTTTCCATGTCATGGAAGAGACTATATTGCCACATCATGACCATGCATGGTGCCACATCAGCCACACGTATACACATTACGATGTGCGAGGCATAGAATACCTCGATCGAGGTATATGACCTGCGTGAGGCATACAATACCTCGATCGAGGTATATGACCGAGGGGTACCTCGATCGAGGTTTATACATGCATAATGCATTGAATACCTCGATCGAGGTATATGATCTGATCGAGGTATATGATATGGGCATGGCATACCTCGATCGAGGTATTTGAAGGTACAAAACTTAGCCAATTAGTTTCAATCTTAGCACCAAAACTTAGCCAATTAGTTTCAATCTTAGCACCTCTCCACCAATAATAATGAAGAGCAATCTAAGAGCAATCTAGTGGATGAGTTGAGGCTCTCTATAAGACACCACGTTTTGGTTCATTTCACCCATTCTTAGCCATTCTTGCCTCCTCATCACTTTGTCACACCTTCCATCCTACTTTCATTGAGAATGGGTTCTCAAAGCCGTAGAGCTAGTAGACGTGAAAGATGTAGGAACCCCCCCCCAAATCTCATTGACGAGGAGCGCAAGCGGAAGGCTCATCAGCGCAAGAGAGCCTCTAGAGCTCGAGCTCACGCTGCCACCACTGATCCACCTCCACCTCTACCTCTACATCCCACCTCCACCCCCACCTCCACCCCCACCCCCACCCCCACCTCCATTGTCCCCCCATCCTCATCCGCTCCCCTACCTCTAGCCTCCGCCCTTCCCCTAGCCACCTACATTTTGGCCTCCACCTCTACCTCTTCCCCCTCCACCCTCCACCCTCCCCCTCCCCCTCCCCCCGCTCCCCTTGGCGCCTCCCTTCCCCCGTCCACCCTACCATCTCCCATTGATCCCCTTGCCCCACCTTGCAGTAGCAGTGTTGCTTCACGATGTGACTTGCCGAAGTCCACTATCCGTCGTCGTACTAGCAAGATTGTGCAGTCTTTTTTTTGTGACCTCACGCCAGCTTCGCAGTCTTCTCTTCTCACGTCCCTGATTGATCACCCTGACTTGGTAGAGTGTAGGAGGCTTGCTGGTCTTGGTGCACGTAGAGATAGGGTTGTATCTAGCGAGGTCCTTAGCAGTGTTCGACGTTCCTATGCTTCTATTAAGCATAGGAACTCCAGTGATGCCTTGGCAGCATGTCGTGCTATTGTGGCTGCCATTAGTAGACCTCATATGATAGGCCATGTGCGTACCGCTTCACGTCTTCTTCAGATTGCACCGCGCACATTGCGAGCAGGCATCATTAGGAGGCAGAGTCTAGAGGATAGTGAGACTGATGCTCTTTGGGCTTCGAGTGGTCGTGCACCTCGCAGCGATCGATTGTTGGATGATTCCACTAGGTCCTTCATACAACACTTTTGGGAGGAGCATTGCAGAGCATCCCCGGTGTTCAAGAAGGCATTGCGGAAGAGGGTGTCACGCGGTGTGTACATTGAGCATGGTGCATGTTTTTTGGAGTGTACCCAGACTGAGTTGTACACTCAGTTTGTAGAGGCGCACTCGGAGTTCAAGATTGGGTAGAGGTCATTTGAGCGATGCAGGCCATGGTTTGTGCGATGCTCTCAGGAGCGTGACACATGCTGTTGTCGCTACCATGTGGATTTTGGATTGATGTATGACGTATTCCGTTCCCTTGATGGTCATAGGGGAGTGGTTCCTACTAGCCCTCGCGACTTCATTCATTCCATATTGTGTACACGATATGGTGATGCTTTATTCCACTCCCTTGATTGTGTGGAAGGCACATGTACTTTGTGTGGTGACTTTGCTAGTGTGCCACGAGTTGCACTAGATACTTGTGATGTGCAGATGGTTCGTTGGCAGCAGTATGAGTATAGTACCTTGACATTAGATGGTGGTGCACAGTCGAGGAGGTTGCAGCTTGTGGGGAAGGAGACACCATGTGTTGTATTCATTGACAGTTTTTGAGGGAAGCTGTACCGCTACATACGCCACTCGCACACTGCGAAATGGGAGGATCGTCAGTTCCGTGCATGTTTGAGGACATTTCCTTCAGGGGTGGTTGTCTCAGTGGTGGACTTTACGGAGAATTACACCTTTGCACCACAGCATGAGATCCAATCGGAGTATTATTTCTCGGAAGAGGTGACGTGTGATTGAGTATTGATTTTTTCCCCACCTCATTATATTTAATTATTTCAATAGTCATATTTTTTTTCAATGCCATATTGCAGGTTGCTATATTTGTGCACATTAGCTATCGTCATGCACAGGCTCATGTGGATGGCATTGATAGCAGCATGGACTCACGCGTCATTGTGCGAGAGTATCACTTCTACATTAGTGATGATCGATCGCATGATGCCCATTTTGTGCAGCATTGCTTCACTTTGCATGGTTTCTTGAGGGATCATGGTGTCACATGGCAGCGGCGCTGGATCTGGTCAGATGGCTGCGGTGGTTAGTTCAAATCCGCTAGATAGCTTTATTGGTTCTGCAGATGGCACCGTGACACAGGCATTCCGATCACATGGAGCTACTTCGAGACAGGGCACAGTAAGGGAGAGCACGATGGTGCAGGTGCTTGCGTGAAGCGTGCTTTGCGTCGATACCAGTTGCGTCACAGTGCCGATCGCTTCAAGGATGCACATGATGTGGTGCGGTGGTGCAGCCAGCACTTATCCACTAGTGCTATCTCCTCGTTTCAGTCACGTGACGATAGGGTGGTGAGCTGGTATTTTTGGTGCGTGGACATTGGGAGTCTTGATCGGTCTAGGCCTTTTGATTGTCATTCTGTGCCTGGCACTCTTGATTTCCATTCCATTAGGAGCGTAGGTGAGTCTCACCCCGCGATCTTTTCTCGACGGTTTGCATGTTTTTGCTCTACATGCATTGATGATGATTGGGGAGGGTGCTCCATGATACCATGGGCCAATCCATGGGTACGGCGAGTGCTTTCTCCCTTCCAGCCTTGGGAGGAGGTACATGATGATCAGGATGCAGGATTCAGTTCCTCTAGAGATTATGACCAGCTTACAGATATTTTGCGTATTGGTGATATCTTCGCGGTTATTGCTTCGGAGGGCAATGAGGAGGGTGTGGATTATTACTTGTTGCGATGCTCTATGCTGAAGAGTGTGCTGAATGAGGATACAGTGGATGGGCATGGGATGCACTTCAATGCTCATAGCATGATCGTAGGTGGCCACTATTTTCAGCAGATACAGAGGCGTGGTCACTATATTGAGTTCCAGGAATACATGGCGGATCAGGAGGCATACATGTATTCTCATCTTGTTGTTGGGATCAAGATTACTTTGAGTCGTGCTTGCACTCACAAGGCGACGTCCACTCCACGATGGCGCCTTGCAGTGGCGGATCACGAGAGCATACTTGCAACTATTGGCATGAGAGCTGATCCTGAGGAGTAGCACATTACATATCATATTTTTTGGGATCATCAGTTGATCAAATTGATTTTTATTGGGTATCACTAGTTGATTACACATTTTTGTATTCGATATGTATAGGCTCACTGTGTGACCGTACCATTGTAATTTTCATGGACTCATATTTTGTATTTCACTCTGATGGCTGTATACACGTTCATACACATCATTGTATTAGATTCTATTTTATACATGATGTCCGATGTCTTCTCAATGGGATTTGTTGTGTTTGTAAAACAAAAAATTGTTTATTAGTAGTAATGTTGTAATTTGTTTTATGCTTTAGGACATTTTAAAAACGTGACTAAGAAAATTCGCACACGTATTAACGAAATATGCATGTGGACTTATATCTTGGGGATGAAACTTCGCACGACTCTTAGGCCACCCTAGACATACATCCATGCGAGATTTGGTCTGAACTGATTTGGTATGTGCCATGTGGAAGGTACAATGCGTACATTTTTACAATCCCTACTAGCACGATTGCGGCAAAGCTATGGCACACGTACTAACGAAATACGCGTGTGGACTTATCTGTTGGGAATGAAACTTCGCACGACTCTTAGGCCACCCTAGACATACATCCATGCAAGATTTGGTCTCCAACTGATTTGGTATGCGCCACGTGGAAGGTATAATGCGTACATTTTTACAATCCCTACTAGCACGACTACGTGTGAAAAATGGCGCACGTACTAACGAAATATGCATGTGGACTTATCTGTTGGAGATTAAACTTTGCACGGCTCTTAGGCTACCATAGACGTACATCCACGCAAGATTTGGTGCCCAACTGATTTACGTAATGAAAACTATTTGTACGTACTCCTTGATGAGGTAGGATGTCGTTGGGATCATCCTATGCACCTACCGGTAGATGGGCCAAATGTGTGGCTCAATATTATGTTTATCAAACTCAATATTATTAAAAATTCTTAATTTTGATTAAAATTTTTTCAAACTCAAAAGGAGTAGGTTTTTTTCATGACAGTTTGACCCCCTGTCAGTATTTTGCTCATAACTTTTCGCTCGATGGTCCGATTTGAATGAAACTTATATCAACACAAAGCTCTCTTCGAGGAGCATCATTATGTGTCTTCAATTATTGTATTAGATGTAAAGCCAAGAATACATGACTCTTTGTGTGTGACTGTTTCTTTTTCAGATAGTTTTTACCCCCGCCTAGTCAACTGTCCATATCTTTCCGACCGCTTCTATGTTTCTTACGATACATATATCAGAGCGAAGCCCATTTCAAGGTGCATTTGGATATGTGTTTGAATTTTTGATATCATGTCTCTACAAAAAGTTATAGGCCTCTGTATCTAATGATAGTTTGCAGAGTGTTTTGAGCTAATTGTAAAGGTATCTATGAAGGAGGTGCAATGTTTTCCTGGAACCTACCCATCCGACCCAATCAGCCCTTTCAAACTCCTCGATATATATCACTTCATGTCATGTTAAGCCGTAAGATCTTCTTTCAATAACGTATCACTCTTCTCTTTGGTACAGACCGGCTTGCTGAGATTATGGCCTCCACCGATCCTTTCCTTCTCCCTATGCTTGAGTAAAACATCACTTGTGATGTTACCATCTTCATTCTCATATAAGGGAGGATAGTATAGTGTGGTCTCTTGGTATAAAAGCTTCTTTTTAATATCATTTTCCCAGTGATGAATATCTCTATCACTCAGTTCGAAAGCAGTAAGAAGTGAAGAGGTGCGTGAAGTTTATTACCCCCAACTTCATGTCACAACACCTATTGTTTCTGCGGGGGTTAAAGGTCACTGTGCCTTTACCCCGGTTATGTACAATACTCAAACACATATATAAATGAATGAAAAAGAAGATTAGGGTGGTTCTGCACCCACCAAAACTTGTGTGGCTCTCTGTCTCTCTCTCTCTCCCTCTTTCGTTCTTGCTTCCATTGAGAGCACTCTCAACTGGTATCAGAGCCCGGGTGATCTAGCTGAGCGTGTGTGAATGCTTGAAGCTCAGTAGCTTTGTGGGAGGAAGGAGAAGCTCTGTGGGAAGCTTTGTGGATGACTTTACTTGCATCCGAGTGTGTAGAGACCTTGGAGGAACCTTTGGAAAAGTCACTTTGGTTTTGTGAAGTGATTTTGAGAGCCTGTTAAGTGTTTTCAAAGAAAAAGTCGTTTTTTGAGCTTTTCCCTGTTCCGTTCGATGACAGAGACTCCGTATTGACTTGTAGAGGCAATAATTGCTTGCTTTTGGTGTCCACTTCACTTCAGGAGCTTGGAAACACCTTCATTCTTGAATCTGGGATCATTTCATTGGATTTTTGACTCACTGTGTCAATTTCTACGTTTCTATGACCGGGTGTTGGAACTCAAGTTTGGAGCAACCATTTGCAAATCTGTTAGTTCCGGTGGACTCAAGAGGTCCTAAAACTTCTATGTTGCTCATCATTCGCACTCTAGTGGAGTTTACAAATAGCTCTGTTTCCAAACGTGTGTTGGACCCAGTGATTGAGACCACGGTTTCCAAAACCATCTATTCCATTGCGTTCCGGATGCCCAAAAACCTCTACCTGTCAGTTCTTACGTGATTCGATGGAGGATTTTCAGAGTTATAGATCTCTGTGTATTCGATTTCGTCTCTCTATTATGCATTTTTCATTCTAAGGTTTTGAAACCTTAGATTTATGCCACATGGCAGTGGATAAGTGTTGACTCCCATTTCTCACTCATCAGTTGGGATTTTGGAGTTCCGACAGAAGGGATATATTTGCAGATTTTCTTGCTGAGTCCGATTATGCAATGGCGCCCATGTTTTGAGGCATCTCAGGTTCTTTTTTCAGTAGCGGTCATTACCGTGGGACTATGATTTCTTGAGCATACCTTATGCAGATCACTCTGGTTGCAGTTTGAGCAGCGTAGTTTGAGCAGTGTGCGCTCATTCGTGGTGTGCATTGGGTTGTAGTGGATGATTTATAGGCCATTTGGATGCATTGCGGTCCTTATTGGATGCGCTGATAGGCCCAAATTGCCTTGTGGGATGCTATTTTTATGGACGCTTTGCACATGGATGCTATTTTATGCTGAGGGACAGCTTTGACACATTGCAGGTGATGCATTGATAGTGCTATGCTCTCTTGGATGAGATATTATTGATGCATATGCCAGTGGACGGTGTTTATGCTTGAGTCATTTGGCACTTATTGGCATTTTGGATTGCCATTGCAGTTGGCATTTTCTTTTGGGCCAGATTTGCTCATATAGATGCATAGTATATGCACATGAGTCAGATGCTTTGAGACATGAGTTTTGGTGATATTTCACTCTATTGTGGCATACACATTTGGGTGCACCTGGTATTTGGTGTGATTCTCTCTTGTAGGCACTAGCATTTGGGATTTTTGCTTCATTTGCATCATGGCATCCTCTTCCATGTCTGAAAAGGAGTTTTTTAGCATTAAAAAGTTTGATGGGACAAACTTTTCTTTGTGGAAAGAACAAATAAGGGATGTGCTTATTCAAAAGAAGCAGATTAAACCCTTGGTAGGGATTGATGAAGCTAAGCCTGCAAATATGTCTGAGGATGATTGGAATGAGTTGGATGCCTTAGCAAAATCTACTGTTAGACTTCATCTTGCAGAGTCAGTTTATTTCATAGTAGTAAATGAGCAGACTACGGAAGATTTGTGGAAGAAACTATGTGCCACTTATGAAAAGGAAACTGCCTCTAATAAAGTTTACCTCATGAAGAGGTTGTTTGAGCTGCAGATGAAGGAAGGGGTCTCCATTGCTTCTCACTTGAATGAATTCAATATTATTTTCAGCCAGCTTCAGGCTCAGAAGATGAATTTTGATGCAGAGACTAAGTCAATATTTCTCTTATGTTCATTGCCATCCTCATGGGATACCTTCCGTACAGCTGTCATGGGATACCTTCAGTACTAAAATTTGATGATGTTGTGGGTAGCTTGTTGGACGAGGAGATTAGACGGAAGTCTATGGACAGCAACAAGCAGGATGCAACCTTAAATGTGCAAAGGGGCAGATCACAGTTCAGGGGGAAGTCTCAAGAAAGAGGGAAGTCTCGTAGCAAATCCAGGGCACAGAATATTGAGTGTTACCACTGTGGCAAGAAGGGCCATATGAAAAAGGATTGCTACAAGCTGAAAAGAGAGCAAAAGGATAAGAAAAAGAATGCAAATTGCGGTGCAAATCAGAAGGAAGAGAGTCCAAGGGAGGACAAAGGAAAAGTGAAGATTGAGGAGATCAATGCAGTCACACATGATAGTGACAATGACATTCTCTTCATGTCTAGTTTATCTGCAGAGTTGCTTACAACTTCAGATGATGCATATTCCCAGGATTCGATTTTGGATTCTGGTGCTTCATTCCATGTTACTCCCCATAGGGAATGGTTCTCCACTTATGACAGTGGAAAGACAGGTCATGTGCATCTTGGAAATGACTATGCATGTGACATAGTCGGAGCAGGTGACAAAGTTTTCTTTTGCAAATGGGTCTGCATTTATTTTAAAACATGTGAGACATGTGCCTAAGTTGACCAAGAGTCTTATTTCAGTGGGTCAGCTAGATGATGCTGGTTTTCACACCACTTTTGGCTTTCAAAGTTGGAAAATTCAGAAGGGCTCTATGCTTTTGGCCAGGGGTGCCAAGTGTGGGACTTTGTATCCCTTACATGTATTAGGGGTATTTGATCATGTTGTGCAATAACCGAGCAGCCAAGCACTTCTTTGTGGCATTGTAGGTTGGGGCACATGAGCCAGAATGGAATGAAACTCTTATGCCATTTGGGTTATGTACCGCATTTGAGTTTCTCTGATTTTGAATTTTGTGAGCATTGTCTCTATGGGAAGCAGACTAAATCAGCCCATTAAAGAAGGGGAAAGAAAGAGTTTGAAAAGCTTGATTTGGTGCATTCAAACGTATGTGGTCCCATGCCTACACGGTCATTAGGCGGGGCTGAATACTATGTGACATTCATTGATGATGCAACTAGGAAAGTGTGGGCTTATGCTATAGCTCGGAAGAGTGATGTGTTCCAGGTATTTTAGAAATGGCTGGCCTTGGTTGAGAATCAGTCAGGTAGAACGCTTAAATGCCTACGGACTGACAATGGTGGAGAGTATCTCTCTCATGACTTTCAACATTTCTGTGATACACGTGGGATATGATACACGTGGGATTAAGAGGGAGCTCACATCCCCTCGTACTCCAGAGCAAAATCCAATTGCAAAAAAGATGAATCGTACCATTCAAGAAATGTTGCACGCATGCTTTCCAATGCAAGTCTTTCTGGTGGTTTTTGGGCTGAGGCAATGAAGACTGCAGTGCATGTGATCAATAGATCACCTAGTAAGAGTTTGGATGGTGGTAATCCTAAAGAGGCATGGAGTGGCAAGAAGCCCTCTTACTCTTATTTGCATATATTTGGGTGTGAGGCATATGCACATGTGCCAAAAGAGCTTCGAAAGAAGCTAGATCCTAAGTTTAGGAAATGCATCTTTCTGGGTTATGGTGAAAGTGGAGAGATGGGCTATCGTCTCTGGGATCCATGAGGGATGTGGAAATGAGGAGAATCACTTTCCATATGTTGATAGACAGCAAGCTGTGCATGCACCAAATGTGCAAGAAATGGTACCACCAAGTACTCCCACAGGTATACAATCAAGGGTAGATGATGGATCATCTATTGGTGGAAATGATGAGCCAAATGTGGCTGAAATGCCCTTGATAAGATCATCTAGAGTGTCTAGACCACCTGATAGGTTTGTTCCAGGGGTAGACTATGTGATGCTTACTGATTGCGAGGAGCCTTCTTGCTACAGAGAGGCTATGATGCGCGAGGATCAACGCAAGTGGGAGTATGCTATGTAATTAGAGATGAGTTCACTTATGAAGAATAAGACTTGGGACTTGGTTTCTTTGCCACATGGAAAGAAAGCATTGACATGTAAATGGGTCTACAAAATGAAGGTCACAGGTGATGATGTGCCTAGGTACAAGGCCCGTTTGGTCGCTAAAGGGTTCAAGCAAGAGAAGGGTGTGGACTTTGATGAGATATTCTCTCCGGTTGTGAAGATGACCACACTTAGATGCATGCTTGGACTAGTGGCATCAGAGGATATGGAGCTTATGCAGATGGATGTCAAGACAGCTTTCTTGCATGATGGGGATTTGCATGAGGAAATTTACATGGTGCAGCCGGAAGGCTTTGAAGAAAAGGGCAAAGAGCATTTAGCTTGCAAGCTGAAGAAGAGTCTCTATGGTCTTAAGCAAGCGCCTAGAGAATGGTATCAGAAGTTTGATGCTTTCATTCGGTCCCAGGGTTTTAGAAGGAGTGAAATTGATCACTTCCTCTACACTAAAAGGGATAAGGATAATAGCCTGATAATCCTGGAACTATATGTGGATGATATGCTATTGGCTAGCAAGAATACTTATGAGCTAGATGCATTAAAGGCCAAGTTGCATGAGGCCTTTGATATGAAGGATTTGGGACTTGTAGGTCATATTCTTGGTATGCGCATCACGCGTGATCGGAGTAGGAAACTCCTTTGGCTTTCACAAAAAGAGTATGTTACAAAAGTATTGCAGCGTTTCAATATGGAGGGGGGGAAGGCAGTGAGTACTCCATTGCCTCCATATGTGAAACTGAGTCATACAGATAGTCCCAAATCAGATGAGGACAGGGCCATGATGGCCAAGGTTCCTTATGCATCAGTGGTTGGGAGTCTTATGTATGCTATGATAGCTACTAGACCAGACATTGCATTTGCAGTGGGAGTTGTTAGCCGGTATATGGCTAATCCAGGAAAGAGGCATTGGGAGGCAGTTAAGTGCATCATGAGGTACATGAAGGGTACCAAGGAGATGTGCATCTCCTTTGGTAGAGGAGACATGCGTGTACTTGGGTACATAGATTTAGACTATGTAGGGCATGTGGATAGTAGGAGATCCACTTCTGGTTATGTGTTCACCTTTGCAAGTGGTGCAGTGTCATGGATGTCTCGCGCACAGAAGTGCATTGCTTTGTCTACCACAGAGGCTGAGTATGTTGTAGCCACAGAGGGTTGCAAGGAGGCTATATGGCTTGATCAGCTAGTGGGAGATTTGGGGATTCATACAGGTGTACCGACATTGCATAGTGATTCCATGAGTGCTATTCAGCTAGCACAGAATCCGGTCTTTCATGCAAAGACCAAACACATTGAGGTCAGGTACCATTTTATCAGGGAGGTACTTGAGGACAAGCGCATAGAACTTGTCAAGGTTCATACAGATGATAACCCTGCAGATATGCTGATGAAGAGTCTACCTCAGCGGTTTGAGTATTGTCGTGTATTGATGGGCATTGGATAGTATGCTCACTGGTTGTTCTCCCTTAAAGGCACATTTTCCTTTAAGTGGGAGGTTGTGGGGGATAAAGGTCACTGTGCCTTTACCCCGGTTATGTACAATACTCAAACACATATATAAATGAATGAAAAAGAAGATTAGGGTGGTTGGTCCTGCACCCACCAAAACTTGTGTGGCTCTCTGTCTCTCTCTCTCTCCCTCTTTCGTTCTTGCTTCCGTTGAGAACACTCTCAATTTCCCTTTTACAAGTTATTGGAAATATTTATCGAGCTACCTTTACACTGAGATTTATAATGACACTCCAAAAGGTAGGGCCCCGTAGGGCCTTAGGGGGATCCCCACCTTGTTTTACTAAGTACTCCTCATACAAAAGATGATATGTCAAGCACTCATTTCACTTTTTTTGGAGGAATAGCACCTTAGTATTGGCCCTCATATGACTGAAGCATTGGCTTTCATAGATCTCCATGTTTCATAATCTTTTGGAAATTTTAAAAATAAAAAGTAACTCCCTATTGCCACGCAACGATTCCAATACCTTCAAGTTTGAACCCCAACTTCCACCACTAAAATAATAGGGCACCATAATATTGGACCCTCTATCTTAGAGGCTTTGAGAGTTTACGAAACGAATTTCACTCATTAAATCTAAAACATAACATTTCCTAGTTTTCTATCTATAGTATCCCTAACATCTATTTGATCCTACTTAAAATATGCTAACTCATGAAAGTCCAATGGAAATGTATGTCCTAAAGTACTTCACCCTTGTACCTCATTCTCTTTCACACCTCTTTTCTCTTCACTAAACAATTTGGGTAATTTTATTTCTAGAAGTGTACATAAAAAAATTTATTGGCTGCACAATCTTCTTAAATTCATAACTTATTTCTAGTGCATTAAAGAGGGAGGGACTCTTAGGAGGCTCAAGTGATACGAAGATAGCTTTCTGTATATCCATTAGTCTATTAGCTATCACCCCCCTTCTGGCTTTCACCTCATTCCTCCATTAGTTTCCTAGTCTATACTTTCCATTTACTTTTCTAAAGGCTTTTAATCTCAACAAAATATCCATACATATAACTTAAGCTAAGGAGAAACTTAATCGAAAAGGCCTTTATTTTTCAATGGAGAACTTAAATTTATTTCTTAGGTAAAAAGGTGGAGTACGATCGAGGTATGATCAAAGGGATATCTTCACAATTTCATGCAAAGGGGGGGCTTAAACTTAAGACATCATTTGCCATTCTTAAGGCCTTTCCAATAGGCTCAATAAATATTTTACGAAGGAAGTGGAGCAAAATGGTTTTAAATCCTTACTCCCTTAAATAACAGGGGAGGAGTCTCTTCCCTTCTAGTTTTCTCAGGTTGTGATAATGTGCTAACGTAATAACATAATCACTTGTGGTAATCACATCTCCTACCTCGTATTCACATTAATATTCATAGTGACCCAATAGCTATTGACCAAATGACTTACCCATCGATAAACATGTAGTGGTATATATAGGACACCATCGATATTAAGCATTATACCAAGGCGAAGAAAAAAGTGCATACACCTATAGCCGCTTGTCAACTTCTATAACTGATACCAATCTTCTAGGAGACTCCAAGGAGTCCAAGAAAGTGCAGTGTACATCCCCTTTCTACATGACCTTTTGATCATGATGGAATGACCTTCTAATCCACTGTGATCTCAAATGGAATTGCACTATTATTGTAATCCAGCGCATAAATTTGAAGGCTATAAAACCCTTCAAAGGGAGTTTGGCCTTTCCTCCCCTTTGATTGTATCGTGGTGGGTAAACAAAATCTCAAAGGATTAGCATGTACAAACAGCCAAGTGAAGATGTCAACTACTGAGCCTACTCCTCTCCCTCTGCCCGCTTGCCTACGCAAGGATTTTTGTACAGGTGACGAAGAATAAGGGAGGAATGGAGCCCCTTTTATAGGAGGGCTTGGAGCCCTAAAACCGATCGACTAGTCTAGTCTATTGCTACAGCCGACTGAACCGACCTGGTTAGGGCCCCTTTTGGGACTGAATCTGGGCCGACCAAACCTGGCTAGTCTGGCCTATAAATAGGCCCTCTCTGGTGTCCTTTTACTGCTACTGGCTGGTCTTGGTACTGCTCCATGTGCCCCCAAACCTATCATCCTAGAAAAGGTAACAAACTTGGTTTTGGGAGTCATAAGAGAAACCTCTGTGTAGCCAACACTCGCCTACAATTAGAAGAGGATGGAGTAGCCCCTACAAACATGCCATAGACAATAACCTATAATAAGTACCATCATCACACAAGAGGTTAAAGATCTTGTTTATGAATTTTGGGCACTCGAGACTCGATTCTCCCCCAACAAAAAAGATATTAGTTGTAAGAGGATGGGGAGAAGTTATTTTGTAAAGCATCCCATACATTTGCTTGATGAGCCTCAAGTTTGTACTTTACTATTGTTCAAGAAAAATAACAATAGTCCTAGAGCACCTTCAGACCCTTTGAGAAAACTTTCAAGTGGTACTTTTAATAGCTTTGAAGCACTTTCTAGTGGTTTTTTAATAGCTCTGAACCACTTTCAAGTGGTATTATTAATAGCTCTACAGCACTTTTAGGTGGACTTTCAATGGCACAATAGAACTTCCAATAATTTTTAAGTGATACTGAAGTACTTCCATTATGTACTTTAATAGCTCTGAACCACTTTCAAGTGGTATTATTAATAGCTCTACAACACTTTTAGGTGGACTTTCAGTGGCACAAAAGAACTTCCAATAATTTTAAAGTGATACTGAAGTACTTCCATCATGTACTTTAGTGCTATCAACATTCTCTCAGAGGATCTTCTCAAATGAATGGACACCTCATGGACACACAACATTGTCTGTAATCCATTTTTCATGTTGATTTCATTCCATAGGATGTTTTTCACATGAGAAACCGAATGAGATCAACATGGAAGGTGGACTACAAATGATGTTCAAGTCTCCAAAGTTCTCTTTGCCCAAATTGGACCAAATATTTTTGAGAGAGAGAGCAAAGGAGAACGTACTTCTTGCATGAAAATGGAAAACACAAGATCAAAGAACACAATCACTGTTTGTGTTTAAGATTCAACCATAAACTAGAAGTCTTGAATTGGACACGCAAGCTTAATAGTCCAAAAGTTCTATTAATTGGTCTTGAAGCACTATTAAGTGGTTCTGCAATACTATTACATGGTTTAAAAGTACTATTCAGTGCTTCTATGTGATCCAAAGGTATTGTTAAGTGGCGCTGAAGCAATATTAAGTGGTTTTATAGTACTATGAGTAAGTCAAAACATCAAGCGACTACGTTCAAGCGAGCCTAGAGTTTGAGCAATGCTTGTGAGGAACTTTTTCTAAACCTATGGTAGCAATAATTTTTTACTAAAAATGGTTGAATCTACATGACACTATCAGAGATTGTTTTTGCTTATTTTTACAAAGATAAAACTTACTATTGGATAACTCATAAATCTATGCAAGTCAACAATCATTCAATGAATACCAAAGGGAAAATTCTTGGCAACATTCACTACTACACACGCATCCTATTGCGACGTTTACGTACCGACGATTAGCGCCCGCTTAGCGTTAATCGTCGGTATAAAAATCGGGTGTCGTAAATCGTCGCTATATAGCGACTTTTAATAAGCGTCGCTATATAGCGACGTTAGTACAAGTCGCTATATAGCGACTTTTAAAGGTCGCTATATAGCGACACTGAGACTATATTATAGCGACGTTTTACAGAGAGGTTTTTTTTTTTTTTTAAGCCTTAAAATTTATTTTCTTCCAATGAAAATTTTTTTTAAATTTTCATACATGTTTCAGCTCATAGAGAAATAAAAAATGAGAGCATGTACATCAAGCCTCTGAAGCTCATATATTCATGTCCAAGTTGGAGATGAGAAAAATCAAATTAAATAAGAGCATTTACATCAACTGTTTCATCTTGAGCCAAGTCTAAGGCGCCAAGCAAGTCTATCTCCAACTCTATACCGAGTTGATCTCCTATATCATCATCGTACTCTAGCATCGTACGTTCACCTAAAAGTATTTGATCATCTTCTTCAATTAAGCTTAAGTGTGGTGATTGATCTTGACGATTGTTGTCTTCCTCGTCAATATCGTGATCTCCATCCTCCTCCCGTGCGATGTCATTATGCGCATCTTCCTCTTGCCTCATATGGTGATCTATATCTTCTTCGCTAGATTCATCAATTGGATCCGGATTTGGTAGTGGCATCTCCATATCCACATCTCGATCTTCAAAAATCTGCTTACTTCGTGGTGCAACTTGGATCACGTACCACCATCTTGGATCAGAACGATCCGGATGAAAAACCACCTATATTGAAGATGAAAAATCACGTGCCAAATGTCGTCAATTATATATATATCAATGGACTTAAAAAACGAAAGCTTCGACTAATTAAATCATTAGTATGCACCTGCTCACAGTGCTCGGGAAGAACAAAAGTATCACTTTCATCAGTCCAATGTTTGGTGGAGTCTATTGCAAAGAGACCGCTACCATCTTTTCTCACAGTTGCATGGGGACCGTTGTAAGTAGTTCTAAACCATTTTACATCAAGAATGAAAATAGTAAATCGTCTGAAATCAATTTCATAGATGTCGCGTATGGTTCCACAATAATCCAACTGTGAGGAGAGAAGATTGGTATCCGAAGCACTTGCTCGGCTATCTTGTGTGAAGTTAGCCATGACTCCACAATCATACGTGACTCTCTTTGAATCGATGCGTTCTATGCGAAAATGTCGTCCATATGACCATAATGCACTGTACTTTTTGTACTGTAAAAGAGCATCATTAAAACAATGAAGATGCACCTATTTTATAGCATATATTGCCACAAATAATTACTTAATTACATCAAGAGATAAGAAACTTACATGCACCATACATCCAGATGATAACTCCCGCTCGCGCTCGTTTATTGTCTCTCCATCACGTTCGGCTTTACGTATAGCTAGTTGTAGCCAATCAAGTGACATGTGAGTAGGGAGAAGAGCCAGATCTCGTGGATATGGTTGTGATCGCCTGTACATTACTCTGAATCTCGTCCTTGCATTTATTCTTTCTGCTTTGGCCACTTCATATCTCTCAATCCACTTCTGCATCTCAGGGCTATTGAGGATACAAAACTTATTGAATTTCTCCATTTGCTCTTCGCTCATCTTTCTTTCAATCCCTTTTCCTTGGGGGACCTCGCCAATGATGCGATCATCATCCTTGTTGTGCCAAGCTTGCGGCATATCAGGATCCGTGGATGCAAGAAACTCTGTGATATATACTAATGACTCTTGCACAAGCCATCCCTCTGCCATGCTTGCTTCTGGTCTTGCTCTTTGTCTTACAAACCCCTTTAAAGTTTTCATAAACCGCTCGAGAAAAAACATCCATCGATTATGAACGATACCTGCTATAGCCACCTCATCAACTATGTGCACAAGCAAGTGGACTTGAGTTGTCATAATGCTTGAGGGAAAGTGCTTCTCAAGCAAGCATACGGCTTCGATGGATTCCACCCTAGCCTTCTCGATGCTCGATATAGAGATCTCTTTTTGAGATATCCACCTATTTCACATGTCCATGCATATGTAAGATATTTGAGATATCCACCTATTTCACATGTCCATGAAGAAAATAGATAATGCGAATTGATAGTAAGCATACCTCACAATACCACAGATCTTGAATATAGCATTTCTAACATCTTCTTGTAAGCACCCTTTTATTGTAATTGGAAGGATGAACTATCAAAGCAACAATGAAATCATGTCAACAATATAACATAATAATAATTACGCTAATGCATCACTATTATCGGTACACTAATTCTACTTAGAATACCTGTAAGACCTTGTGCCAATCATGGGACTTGAGGCCACTAAGCTTATTGTCCTTTGAAAATGCTCCTTTCAAGCAACGCATGTACCCTGTCGGTGTTTGAAAAGAGGCAATGTCTGCCTTGATCGCTGCCTCCTCCCTCGTAGAGAGGATCCACGTTGCTTTCGGGAGGACAACTTTTCCTGAAGCATGCACTTGGGGCCACAAACGAGACATCCTATTCATAGCACGCAAGTCTTCTCGCACTCCTCTCGAGTCCTTGGAACCAACCAAGTGTGCCCAAATGGTAGCCCCCACATTCTTAAAGATATGCATGGGATCCAAGAGATGATTGATTTGTAACTGACCCCAATAAGGAAGCTCGTGAAAGATCGATAGCCTCTTCATACCAGGAGGAGGTTCCTCTCCATTCTCCCTCCAAGCTTGAATTCAATCACTTGCTTTCAAATATGATGGTGGTGGATCAAGCTGACCTCCACGTGCGAGATGGTCGAGCGGAAGGTATCGAGCATGACCTTCATAAACATTTTTCCTCATGTGTTTGGAGTAGCGTGCAAGCGATTTTAGAGCAGGTCCACAAACAGGACAAGCATGGTACCCACTTGTAGCAAGCCCTGCACGCGTGCATGAATATGTTAGTACAAGACATGCGTGCAAAAGAGAGTAAAAAAAGCATAATCCCTCATTGTACATGTAAAGACATAACCACGTACCTGCGCACTCTCCATATCCTGGGTAGTCATGCATGGTCCACATCAAGATACCCCTGACGGAAATATCATTGGTATGCCTAGGAGCTCTGGAAATATCAAAGACCTGCACTCCTCTCCATAATATCTGTAACTCCTCTATCAAAGGTGCCATGTACACGTCCATGTTTCTTGCCTTGTACTTTCCTGGCACAAGTAGTGCAAGCATGAGGTGTCCCTTTTTTATTGTTAGCCATGGTGGGATATTGTAATTCACCACGACTATGGGCCATGTCGACCAAGATGTCGAGCGTAACCCGAAAGGATTCACGCCGTCCATGGCTAGCCCAAGATGTAAGTTGCGTGGCTCTCTCGCAAAGTCCGGCCACTGATTATCTATGTGCTTCCAAGCCGCACAATCTGCGGGAATCCTCAATGTGTGATCAGTGGACCGATGAGATGCATGCCATGTCATCAACTCCGCTATGGATTTGCATCGAAACATGTGTTGTATTCTTGCAATGATGGGAAAGTGTCTTAAGACCTTTACCGGTATCCTCTCACCCTGCAAGTCATCTCTATATCGTTGTTCCCCACACTTTGGACAACTAGCCAAATCTCCATGCTCACGACGAAAGAGAATACAATCATTACGGCAAGCATGGATGGTATCATAATCCATACCCACCATTGTTAGCATCTTTTTCGCTTCATCTCTTGATGCGGGCATGGTATTTGGTGCAGGCAACATCTTTTGGAGCAACCTATGACAAAGACACTATCCAAATGATGATTCTCAAAACAAACAATATCCAAATAATGAGTCAATCAAATTAATGCAAGGGCTAACCTCATTAAGGCCGAGACACTTGTATCCGACCACCCATACTGTACTTGTAGATTCAAGATTGAGAGACAAGCACGTAGTTTAGACATCCTGGCACCCTCGTACAATTGTGTTGATTGCAACTCTCGCATTTTCACCTCAGACTCTGACATCACGTGTACGTGGGATGTAGTGCCCCTAAAAATGGAATCCATCATGTCGACCATACCCTCGTCGTCATCTGGGAGACTATAGTCTTGTTGAAAGTGAGAAGGTATATGTGTACCCTCGTCACCCTCGTCATCCTGTCATAAGCTCATTCGTGTAAATAGAAGATCTTCTAATTCCGGGTATACAATAAGATTGCGAACTTAAATAGCTTTGACTTACCGATGATCCATCAACATGTGCAACACCAACGGGGGGTACTGGTTCCGGCTCCTCCCCATACATCCGCAAGTGGCGCATGATAATACGACGTTGATGTCGTACTTCTCGCTTGCAATGAGTGCAATGACAATATAACCTCTCCGTAAGCCACTTCGTGCTCCCGGGCATTGGCGCATCATCGGATGAGCTTCCACTCGTCCCTTCCATCTACACTTATAAAACCAAAACATAAGCATGAAGAGGAGATGTACACAATTATGAGCATAGCATGTTTAATTTGAGCTTCTCTTGAGGCTATATAAAAAGAATGACATCGCTATATAGTAAGGATTGAAACAAAAAATCCTATATAGTAAGGCTGTGTAGTAAGAGGAGATATTGACAATTATAGGCATAGCATGTTTGAGTCACAAGAGGCCTCATTAAAAAACAAACAGTAAGCGTCGCTATATAGCGACGCTCTGTTCCGTCGCTATATAGCGACGATTTTAATTGAAAGCGTCGCTATATAGCGACGTTTTCAATTAAAAACGTCGCTATATAGCGACGAATAAGCGTCGCTATATAGCGACGCTGTGGGTTAAAACCCGAAACGCCGAAACCCGCGGCGTTTTGCTCAAAGCTTTCCTAATCTCTCAAGTAAGCTCTCCAAAATCTCCTCCCACCTATTTTCACTGACCTCCCATCTATTCCAAGCAACCTCCTACCCTATTTCCCACTCCTCACCCTCCTCCTACCTCTTGTGCACCCTCTCTCTCCTTTTTCCCTCTTTGGTTTCCAGAAAGAAAGTTCTTCAAAAGGTGAGTTTTTTTCAACAATGTAGGTTGTTTGTTTGTTAGCTTTGGTTTTGTGAGTGTTTCTACTTGTATTGCTAAAGTTTTAAACTAGTTTTCATGCTTGATTAGAAAGGATTCAAACAAAAAACGAAATTTCAAGAAAGAAAGAAAGAAACTCACCTCTTCTTTATGTATTTCTCTTCCTTCTCTTCTCCTCAATCTCCTCCTTTCCTTGTCTCCTCAATCTTCTCTTTCCTTGTCTCCTTTCAAGAAGTTGCTTTTGTGATCTCCTCTTTCCACTAACATCTTATTTGAAAAAATGGGTTGTTTTCTCTCTTTTGTAGGGCCAGTCCACTACACCGAGCGGGACATAGTCTCTCTTTTGTGGGCCCAGTCCACTACACCGAGCGGGACATACTTTTACAGGTAAGTGCTTCCTCTTCTTTCCATTTAAGCTTTTTGTTATTTGCATTTGCCTGCAGCTAGCGCCTTAAGCGCTAGCTGCAGTGATGGGCGTAGGAACCCTCTCTTCCCCCTTCTCTTTTTCTCATTTTCCCCCTTCTCTTTTTTCCCTCTTCTCTTATTCTCTCTTTCCCCCTCTCTCTTTTCCCTTCTCTCTTTCCTTTCCCCCTTATTCTCTATTTCCGCATCCCTCTTATTCTCTTATGCTTATGCTTCTCTTTTTCCGCATAAGCTCCCTCTCTTTTTCCGCATGAGCATAAGCATGAGCTTATGCTTATGCTTATGCATAAGCATAAGCATAAGCTCATGCTTATGCTCATTCTTCCGCATGAGCTTATGCGTAAGTTTCCGCAAGAGCTTATGCGGAAATAGAGAATGAGAGAAGCGTATGCTTCTCTCATTCTCTTTTTCCGCATAAGCTCCTTCTCTCATTCCGCATAAGCTCCTTCTCTATTTCCGCATGAGCATAAGCATGAGCTTATGCTTATGCTTATGCATATGCTTATGCATAAGCATAAGCATAAGCTCATGCTTATGCTCATGCGGAAATAGAGAAGGAGCTTATGCGGAATGAGAGAAGGAGCTTGTCATGAGCTTATGTGCAAGTTTCCGCAAGAGCTTATGCGCAAGTTTCCGCAAGTGCTCCTTCTCTTTTTCCGCATAAGCTCCTTCTCTTTTTGCGCATAAGCTCCTTCTCTCATTCCGCATAAGCTCCTTCGCAAGTTTCCGCATGAGCATAAGCATGAGCTTATGCATGAGCTTATGCTTATGCTTATGCATAAGCATAAGCATAAGCTCATGCTTATGCTCATTCATGCTTATGCTTATGCTTATGCTTATGCTCATGCTTATGCTCCTTCTCTATTTCCGCATGAGCATAAGCATGAGTTTCCGCAAGTTTCCGCAAGTTTCCGCAAGCATAAGCATAAGCTATCCGCAAGTTTCCGCAAGAGCTTATCCGCAAGTTTCCGCAAGTGCTCCTTCTCTCTTTCCGCATAAGCTCCTTCTCTTTTTCCGCATGAGCATAAGCATGAGCTTATGCTTATGCTTATGCATGAGCATAAGCATAAGCTCATGCTTATGCTCATTCATGTCCATGAGCTTATGCGTAAGTTTCCGCAAGAGCTTATGCGGAAATAGAGAATGAGAGAAGCATATGCTTCTCTCATTCTCTTTTTCCGCATAAGCTCCTTCTCTTATTCCGCATGCAAGTTTCCGCAAGTTTCCGCATGAGCTCCTTCTCTTATTCCGCATAAGCTCCTTCTCTTTTTCCGCATAAGCTCCTTCTCTATTTCCGCATGAGCATAAGCATGAGCTTATGCTTATTCATGAGCATGAGCTTATGCGGAAGTTTCCGCAGGAACTTATGCGGAAATAGAGAATGAGAGAAGCATATGCGGATCTCATTCTCTTTTTCCGCATAAGCTCTTTCTCTTTTTCCGCATAAGCTCTTTCTCTTTCTCTTTTGCGTGAGCATATGCGGAAATAGAGAATGAGAGAAGCTTATGCTTCTCTCCTCCTCTATTTTCGCATATGCGGAAACATGAGCATAAGCTCATGCTCACCCATGAGCATAAGCATAAGCTCATGCGGAAAAAGAGAAGGAGCTTATGTGGAAATAGAGAATGAGAGATGCTTCTCTCCTTCTCTTTTTCTGCATAAGCTCCTTCTCTTTTTCCGCATGAGCATAAGCATGCGGAAACTCATCCTTCTCATGCTTATGCTCATGCATGTGCATGAGCTTATGCTTAAGTTTCCGCATAAGCTCATGCACATGCGTGAGCTTATGCGGAAATAGAGAATGAGAGAAGCATAAGCTCATTCTCTATTTCCCACTCTATTTCCCCCTTCTCTCATTTCCCCCTTCTCTCATTCTCTATTTTCCCTCATCTCTTTCCCTTTCTCTCATTCTCTATTTCCTCGTTCTCATTCTTTTCTTTCCTTTACATCTTCTTTCCCTCTTATCTTTCCCTCTTCTTTCCCTCTTTCCTTTCCCTCTTCTTTCCTTTCCCTCTTCTTTCTTCTTGCCTATGCCTATGCCTATGAGAATGCTCATGTTTGTTTATTTGTTTTCTGTTTTCGTGTTTGTGTCTATGTTAGACATGGGATCACGTCGCTCATCGGACGAGTACGGACAGCCTCGCAGGAGGAGAGCTCACGATCTATATGCTTCAGAGGACTTTGATTCCTCTCAGGCGACTACCCCGAGGACTACCCCTGGTCCGACTCCTCTCGGTCCTAGCACTGTGACTACCCCTGGTCCGACCCCTCTTCCACGTAGCACTGCGACTACCCCTCAGGGGACTCCTTTGCTAGCCGCGCATGGCTTTGTTGGGACTCCCGACGAGTTTGTAGCGCAGATGAGCGATGAGGAGGCAGCGAGATTCTTCTCTCTGCTCTCTTAGAGGACCTCCGCAATTCCTTCCCCTACACCGACGGGTGGACGTACAGCCCAGCCATCCCCTCGCGCCCCTTCGACCGCGGGATCATCACCTGCGCATGCCTCCCGCAAGGGAAGGAAGAGTAGGATGGGCAGCTCATGTTGTGCTGACTCAGGAGATGTAGACGAGTCAGCACACTCACGCTCCTTTAGGTCTCCACTTGGTCCGGAGACACAGTATCAGTCAGGTCCCTTTCCCTCTCCTACTCCCACAGCTACTCCTCGATCCGGAAGCGGTCGCGCAGCTTCCACTCCTTCAGACTCTGCTACCGTCAGTCCCCCTTACTCATCAGGGGATCTCTCCTATCAAATCACATCTGTCGGAGAGATAATAGAAGACAAAAAGGGCAAAGCAGTGATGGCCGCCATGAGGCGGTTGATGAGTCATCACTTCAAGAGCGGCATAAATATCGATTGGCGGTATCAAGATGGCCAAAAGAAGCAGGCGGTGATCGATGAGTTAAAACTCAGATTTCCTAATCCGCCAAATGTGGAGTTTAATAACAGTTATATGCTCGAGCGCATGGGTTTGGTCCTAAAGCATCGCAGATCAACCATGCGTACTTCCATTACAAAGGGGTTGTCTAAACCCAGCTGGGCAGACAAAGCTGATTGGAAGTACTTCAAGAAGCAACATAGGGACCATCCTGAAATGTTCGAGGGTCAGAGGAGGGCTGCGAAGAGACGGCTGGATGTCGTAGGTACTTCGCACTTTGGTGCAGGTGGACGGTATGCGTTCGAGGCAACCGTGGTAAGTTTACTTCTTTCCATTTAATGTATTGTTCTATTTGTTTTACTTACATATTACATGCACTTTAGCTAACTCTAACTCTCGTAAATTGGATCCACAGCAAGCTGCGATGGGTCGTCTTCCTACGGATGCAGAGACGCGGTGCGCATTTCGGATAGGAACCAAGCCATGGTTCATTGAGCAAGAGGCAATGGGAGCGACAGTCGATTGGGCTGAGGTGGCTGCTCGCACGGTATAAGTTTACTCCTGCTTGTAATCTCACTTTTTAATTTAAGTTCCAATCTAATTTTCGATTTATATGGTTCACTCTCAGGGTCAAAGCTCAAGCGTCCCATCATCAGAGACGAGCGATCAACAGGGGCAAGGATCGGACGCAGGTGCCGATGACGAAGGAGAAGACGGAGGTGTCGGGGACGAGGGAGAAGATGCAGGTGCCGAGGACCAGGGAACAGCCCAACAAGACGATTCGGATTCGGATTCGGATTAGTAGTGGTAGTAGCATTTTTCATATCCGCTCGTTAGAGCCATTTTGTATCGCCCTTTCACAGGGTAATTTTGTTTCAAACACAGTTGTATATGTATATGCATTTCTTCCTCATCGTTCACAAGAACAATTTTGTATCACCCTATAAGCAAGGGAAATTTTGTTATAAAAAACTTTCTTTTGTAATTACAAAAAAAAAAAATGGTTAGTGGGGCTAAACAGGGCTTCCTTTTGGCCCTGTTTAGCCCCACTAACCTTTTTTTTTACCTTCTGTTAATCGTCGCTATATAGCGACGTTTACCAGTGTCGCTATATAGCGACGTTTACATCGTCGCTATATAGCGACGTTTACATCGTCGCTATATAGCGACGTTTATATCGTCGCTATATAGCGACGTTTACATCGTCGCTATATAGCGACGATTAACAGCGTCGCTATATAGCGACGGTTTATAGCGACGCTCCTTTTTCGACGATTTTAACGACTTTTATAGCCACCTTTGCGCCCGTGAAAAAAAAAAAATTTTAATGTAAAAAGCGTCGGTATTTCCGTCGGAAAATGGCCTATGCCTTGTAGTGATTCAAAGAGAAAACCTATAATTCGATAAATAATAAATCCATGCAAGTTAGCAATCATTCAATAAATACAAAAGGGGAAATGCTGCAATGTCTACACCTTGAGGGAGCGGTTACTCAAAATTATGTAAGGTAGTAGGTGAGTTGAAGGGGTTTCTTTAGTTTGTGAAGTTACATACAAACAACAATAGTCCCACCCATGATATAGAAGCTCCTCCTAGCAAAACCCATCACAAATAGCTTTTTTAGCTCACTGATTTTTATGCTACCATCCATTTTGTACATGAAATGATCATATGAATGAAATGTTTAAACTATGGAACTAATAAATTATTGATCACCTTATGACCATGATGCTAACTAAATATAGATCACCTTCATATGTACATGACCATGTATACACCTCTAGGATGGAGGGAGGAAACCAAGGATCCAAACTCTATATGAGAAAAATCCATGGTCATAAGAAAATATAGAGTTTGATAAGGTCTAGCTCTAATGAAATAAAGATAAGTACAAACTTTCTAAAGCTCTAGAATTTCGACACTTTAGCATGATGAATAGATTCATTAGTATCTTTCTGATCATTGTGACTACAAACATGACCATATTTGGAGTCCGATTGACCAAGTTATGACCCAAATAAAATTGGCAGGAGGAGCCTCCCAAGAGACTGCGATATCATGGCTTGGCTGGGAGGCTCCTCCTCCCATTTTTTTTTTTCCTTGAAAGTGGAAATTGCACAAGGAGAACACATAATTTGACCCCTTTCTTCCACCCCTCCTTCTTTCTTGACCCTTGCAAAAACATAGCCAAACATTTTTAGAAATTGTTTGTACGTAAGACGATTAATTACTCACAATATCGTGGGTAGGACAACAACTGTAAAAGTAAGCAATGCATGATACGTTATAAACATAAATCATCACACTAGAATGTCAACATTTATAAAATTATTTGCTCGAACCGTTGTCTCACTCAACACAGTCGCTCGAATTCTGGTAATCCTCCAATACTATTAAATAGCTTTGAGGTACTATTAAGTGCTCCAAAAGTACTAGTTAAGTAGCTCTAAGTGGTCTTGAAGTATTATTAAGTGGCTCTTAATGGTTCACAGACACTATTACCCAATATTTGTTTTGTGGTAGGTGGAATTCTTTAAAATATTCAAGGCCCATTACCCACAAATCAAGATTTCTCAAAGATGCTTTGAGGGCCTCAAGCCCTTCTTTATATGCAAGTTAACGATCAATATACTTGCTACTATGTTTCACATCTGCAAATGATTTTGTTGAAAGAAGCATTCAATTACATGCTGCAGAATCAATTTGGACTCCATGGGACACTATGCACGTGTGCCTATAGTGTTTAGTGACAAGGGCAGGAGAAATTTTATGTGTGGAGATGTAAATTGTATCTACAACAGCATCACAACTCTTTGTGAATCATTACTATGCCCAAAACCAGTAGATGCATTGTTCCACAATTATGAATGCTTCATGGGACTGTGTGGTGAATGATATTTTGTTTTGAAACCTGTGGGAGGATTTGTGGGGCCTGTAAGGTGACAAAAGCTAGCCATGGAGACAAACAACAAAGAAGCATGATGGAGCAATTGGTAGCGGGAGACGGCTCTTCGTGGCTACTCTCGTTGCGGCTTGTCAATCTTTTGATGTCGACTACTTTATTTCATGTAATCATTAATGTGGGTTTGACACTAATTAGAATAATTAGTGAAAATGATTACAAATGTGATTATGAGTGGAGTGCATCATTGTAAATACCACGGGTATGAATTATAAATACCTTGGTATAGGGATAGAATGGTTTGAGAGATATATTTTTTGCTTTGTAATTGGGAAAATAGAAATGAGTCATGTATTTTGAGTGGGCCAGATGACTGCATGGCCTCCTGATGTACTAAAATAATATGGAGAGCACATGCCAAGCACATGGAGGGCATGTAGAGGAGTGTGGAGGAGTGTAAAGTCAAGAGGAATCCTTCTAGAATTCCAAGGTGGTATATGGAGGATGTTGACATATGGAAAAGAGAGGGTCCCTATGGGCTCCAAGGGAAAAGACTCTTGACTTTCTCAATTTTTAAAGAGTCATGAGGATCTTGTGATGGGACACTTTGTCAAAATGTGCCCAAAAGGACATTTGATGGTGACCCATGTCCTTATGTCACCAGGCGGTGAAGGAATCTACTGGCTGAAAGTGTAACAAGGTGAAGGCGGGTGAGAATTGCTCTCTAAAAGAGACCTCTCTCCTCCCTCTCCAGCATCTGGTTCTTCTCGTTGTAGTTATGCCATCAGTTGTATCTAGCTTTGCCTATCTTTTCCCTTCTCCCTAGAGCATTAGGCTCTCACTTTGTACCCCTCTTCTTGCTTTTGATGTTTTGAATAAACTTCATGCTTCCTTTTCCTCATCCTTCTTCTATTTCCTCTCTCCTCGCTCTAAAGCTTAGTGTACCCACATGAGTGAGTCATTTTTAGATCTATTTTAAGGGTATTCTCTACTCCCCTAGGCAACCTCAATTTTCCATGTATCTAGGAAACTACTTCTCTGCTGAAGGAGATCATTGCCCTTTCCATAACTACAGTCGGGTATGGATAGTTTTGATAGTCTTCTGTAAAATGGTCATAATTTTTTGGTCGAAGCTCCGTTTTGAATGAAACTTATATATCAAAATTTTCATCTTTTCAAGATCTATCTACTGTGACAAAATATGAAGAGGGGAGAGGAGAAGAGTGGAGATGAGGAGAGAGGGCACAGCTAGAGAGCACACCACAAATGACTAACTGTACACTAGATTTAGTTGAAAAAATAGAATATATACAAACCCTTTTAGGGTTAGGGTTAGGGGATCTAACCCTTTCCTTTATAGCACTCTATAAGGTTAGTGCTATGCACATATGATCACGTGATGGTGCTATGCACACATGATCACATGATGTTGAGCGTGAACTCTCAACACCTTCCCTCAAGATCAACATCATGAAGTAGGCCTTCCCTCAAGATGATGATTCTGGGGAATCGAAGAAGGACTGAGCATTACATTCCATCACACCCCTTTAATGGGAATGTCCTTCCTCTGCATCAAACCAAGAGCTAGTCGGTGTTTCTCGAATAGCTCTTTACCGAGTGGTTTGGTAAAGATGTCTGCAACATTTTCTTTGCTATCACAATGCTGCAGTGTGATGTCACCAAGTAACACTCTTTCTCTGATGAAGTGCTCTCTGACATCAATGTGCTTTGTTCTGGAGTGATATACTGGATTTTTTGCCAATGCTTGAGCCGATTGATTATCACAGTATATTGTTGTTGGCTTTGACTCATCAAAGTAATCTGTTTCTGACAATAATCTTCTGAGCCATATAGCCTCACATGCACCTGTAGTGAGTGCCCTATATTCTGCTTCAGTCGAAGACAAAGAAACAGTTGGCTGTTTGTTTGACAACCATGATATAGCACCTTGACCAAGGAAAAATGCATATCCCTGTGTCGATCTCCTGGTCTCATGATCTCCAGCATAGTCACTATCACAGTATCCATGCAACCGTGGATGACTTCCTCTGTATTCTATCCCAAATTGTCTTGTACCTCTGATGTATCTCAAGACTCTTTTGGCTGCATTCCAGTGAGACTGTTTTGGATTTGCCATAAACTGTGCTAGTGAGCTTACTGCATAACAAATATCTGGCCGTGTGATTGTCAGATATATAAGAGATCCAATGAGTTGCCTGTAGTATCTGTCATTGACTGTAGGCTTTTCTGAATCTTTAGTAAGTTTCAAACTCTGTTCCATGGGAGTGGCTGCAATCTTGCAATCTGCCATATGAAACTTCTTCAGGAGACTGTCAACATATTTGAGCTGACTCATGAATGTGCTATCTGAATCTCTCCAGAACTCAATTCCAAGACAATAGTGCATAAGTCCAAGATCTTTCATGTCGAACTCTGCAGATAAGTCTTGTTTTAGCTTTCTGATGAAGCTATCCTTGCTTCCTGTCACAATCAGATCATCTACGTACAAAAGTGCAATAGTAATATCTTCCCCTTGAACTTTGTAGTAGAGAGTATGATCTGCATTTGACTTCATGTATTCCAGATCAGCAAAATACTGGTCAATTCTGCTGTACCAACTTCTGGGTGCTTGCTTTAAGCCATAGAGACTTTTCTTGAGATGGCAAACCTTGTTCTCCTGTCCTGGTTCAACATAACCGGCTGGTTGTTGCATGTAGACTTCCTCGTCTAGATAACCATTGAGAAATGCATTCTTGACATCGAGCTGATACACATTCCATTGACTGAGTGTCGCTAGTGATATCAAGAACCGTATGGAATCCATCTTTGCTACTGGAGCATAAGTTTCATCATAATCTTGACCATATTGTTGTGCAAATCCTTTTGCAACTAATCTGGCTTTGTATCTTTGAATACTGCCATCTGGATTGTACTTCACTTTGTATACCCATTTGTTGGCTATGGCCTTCTTTCCTGGTGGAAGGTCGCATAATTCCCAAGTGTTATTTTTATACAAAGCATCCATTTCTTCATTCATTGCAGTTTGCCATGCTGGCTTATTTACTGCGTCTTCGAAGTACACAGGCTCTTCTGTAGCCATGATGGTAGTCATAAGAGCATAGTTGGTGGTTTCCACCTGAATTGCTTTGCCTTTCTGAGCATATGTCAATCTGACTGGTGGTCTGCTTTCCCTAGTAGACCGTCTGAGCTGCTGTGACGCTGATTGGGGTGTTGCTGGCAATTCTTGCTCTTCTTCATTAACCTGTTCTGTAGATGACTGTGAAGTCGATGCTTCTATCTCCTGTGTAGGTGAGGTTTTCCATTCTGATTCCTCATCGAAGATTACATCTCTGGAGATAATGACTTTGCGGTTGATGGGATCATACAATTTGTATGCTTTACTTTCTTCACTGTAGCCAACCATGATGCATTTGCGTGACTTCGCATCCAATTTCCTGCGATGATCATCATGTATGTGGGCATATGCTATGCAACCAAATATGCGGAGATGCCCAATGCGTGGCTTGTGCCCAGTGAATGCTTCATAAGGAGTCATACCTTCTATCGGTTCGGTAGGAAGCCGATTAAGCAAGTAGTTAGCTGTAGCTATTGCTTCTGCCCAATACTGATTCGGAAGATGCTTTTCACTAAGCATTGCTCTAGCACTGTCTGCTAAAGTCCCATTCTTCCTTTCAGCTATTGCATTTTGCTGAGGAGTATCTGCACATGTGAATTGTCTTCGAATGCCGTGAGTTTTGCAAAAGTTCATGAAGGCTGAAGACATGTATTCACCTCCTCTGTCTGATCTCATGACCTTGATCTTTCTGCCTGTTTGGTTTTCTACCATGGCTTTGAATTCTTGAAATCTGGCAAACACTTCAGATTTCTCTTTCAGAAAGTAGACCCAACAATATCTGCTGTAGTCGTCGATGAAGGTCAAGTAATAAAGTGAACCATTGATGCTGCGGGTCTGGGCATAACCCCATACATCTGTATGAATTAAATCAAGAATACCTCGTGCACGAGAGGTACTTCTGACAAAGTTGGTTCGCTTTTGTTTGCCGAAGCAGCATGCTTCACAAACCTTTCCAAGAAACTGTAGCTTCGGAATCCCAATTGCCATATTTTGATTCCTTAGATCTAACAAGTACTTGAAGTTGACATGACCATATCTCTTATGCCATTTTGCAGATAGTGGCATCTGTTGCATTTGAGCTGACATGGCATGCTTATCTGGTACTGTAGCTAGCATCCTGTATAAGCGTCCTTCCTTGACACCTTTTGCTACTAGCTGACCTCTTTTGGATTTGTCTCTGATAGTGCATTCATCACCGTCGAAGATGACTTTGTAGTTGTGTTCCGTCATTTGACCTACTGACAAAAGGTTCTTGCTGAGCTTCGAAACATAGAGCACATCTTTGACTAATCCTTTTGTACCAGTGAAATTGTTCATAGGGATAACACCTGTCCCTTGAACCGGATTCGGTGTATTGTCTGCTGTATAGATGACATTCTTTTGACCTTCTAATGGCTTCATTTCTGTGAACCATTCCTGATGATTTGTCATATGAGATGATGCACCGCTGTCGATGTACCAAGGATCCTGTTCCACTTGGTCGACTTGATAGCTGAAATCCTCTTTGGGATTGAAATCAGTGTCTGGGTGCATTATTGTATCAGTCTGATGCAATTCCTCACTTGCAAGAAACATATTCCCATGTTCATTTGCAAAATGACTGTGACTAGAATGTCCACCACGATGATTTCCTCTTCCTCGAGAATTCCCTCGATTACTGCTGGATTGACCGCCTTGGTCATACTGCTTCTTGCGGCAATCTCTTTCATAGTGTCCAAACTTGTGACAATAGTTGCATTGAATGTTTGACACATTGGTGGATGCATTCCCTCGTCCTTGGAATCTTCCTCTGTTGGAATGATTTCCTCTTTGCTGATTTTGATGTTGCTGAGGATGCTGCTGATGCTGATGCTGATTTTGACTTTGATTTTGACCACTTTTCTGATATGATCTACCTCTGTTTCTGCCTTTGCCTCTGCTTCTGTCTGAAGCTGTGAATGCCTGATCATTAGAATGACCTTTACGTGCTTGAATGGCCTGAGTCCTGAGTTCTTCACCAAGTAGAACTGACTGAAGTTCTTCCAGTGTTGGAATTTGCCGTTGGATGGCAATACTCTGGACTAGATTCTCATATCCCTCTCCTAGTCCATTCAGGATTACTTGAACCATTTCTGCGGGATTCATAGTCTCTCCTGCTGCTGCAAGTTGATTGTTGTAGTCTTTGATGCGGAGTACATAAGCATGACCGGTTTCACTGCTGTTGCGGAAACTCTGGTTGATCTGGTTTCTCAAGGTGAGAATCCTGGATGTGTTCTTGGACTCGTAGAGAGCTGCGAACATATCCCATGCTTCTTTTGATGTCTTGACTGTGTTGAGCTGTGCTAGCATGACATCTTGCACATTCTGCTTGATCAGGTGATAGGCATACTTGTCTTTCTTATCCCATTCTGCTTGAGCTCGGGCAATGGCAGGATCTGCTACTGGTGCGGAAACTGTTTGTGTAGATGTAGATCCCGATGTAGATCCCGTTGCTGGTGCTGTGACAACAGATGGAGTAGAGCTACTGGTGGCTGGATCGGCCAATGGTCTAGGTATGGATCCATCAACATACTCCCATTTGTCCTGAAGCACAAGAATGGTCTCCATTCGGTATTTCCATGTACCGTAATTGGAGTTGTCTAACTTAGCAGATGCCTCCAAATTGAGGTTGCTAGTTGACATGGTGCAAACAATGTACTCAAAAAGTGTCCTGGAAAACTCTGTATGAATCAACTGCAAATACACTGAAGATGCCAAGTGAAATCTCTGTACCGTCGGTGAAGATAGAACTGCAGTAAATAAGATCTGACCTGTGTTACAAGGCTTGTGGCAATGATGCCGGGAATAGCCAAGAGGCTTTACAAGGCTGAAAAAATGATGTGCACGATGCCGTGAGATAGCCAAATAGGCTTTACAATGGTGGCATGTGTGTGTGAAATCAAGTGCTATCTGCCCACTGAATCAATCTGCAATGCCTCTGAACTCTGAAGTCTGCTCACTGAACTGATGAACGTAAGATTTCAGGTAATGTAATGATGTGAAATCGGATGTGAGCGTATGGACTGACTCCGAGTAGGTACTAGTCGGGAATTTCGGGCATGGCTTAGATTGGCAACTTGGGGAATTCAAAGCGTCCCCTCTATGGCGATCTAGTCTACTCTGATCTAGATCTAAACCAACCGTCGATCGATGAAAGAGCAGCAAATAATTCCTTTTCCTTTGTTCTTTTTAAGTGCTGGGTCAGATGCGTCGATGTAGAGGCAAATGTGCGTGAAGGAAGTGGTTTTGTCGGCGAAGCTCAAATGTGAGTGTAACTTGCGCCGAAATGTGCGCGTGATGTAACGAGCGCGTAGAGCACGAAAAATCGAGCGACTTTCCTTTTTGGAGCACCCTCAAATTCTTCCTGGATCAAGAGATATGACTTGATCTAGGTGGAGGGGCAAAAGGAGTGCAAATGGTGCTCAATGATGATGTGTCACTGTGAGTCACATGCAGTGATGATGTGGCACTGTGCTTAGCAAGAGGTGTGCCAGTGAAGCTCTGTGCTGAGGTGGCAGTGCTGAGGTGTCACTGATGACGTGGCACTGATGACGTGGCAATGATGACGTGGCACAGATGACGTGGCAGATGACGTGGTAGATGACATGGCAGATGACGTGGCACAGATGACGTGGCAGCTGACGTGGCAGTGATGACGTGTCACTGGTGACGTGGCTGATGACGTGTCACTGATGATGTGGCAGGTGACGTGGCCTGATGACGTGTCACTGATGACGTGGCAGTCGGTGCTGACGTGGCAGTTGGTGACGTGGCACTGTGGATAAGGTTGCCACGTGGCACGATCTAACCAACTGATTTAACCGTGATTCACTTGACTTAACCACAATTGTTTAACCACGGTTAGGGGCAAAACTTATCTGGTTAACTGACTAGGGTTAGGCTAACCAACCCTATCTGCCACGTGTCGCAAGGTGAGTGTGTGCTTTATCCTCCACGTGTCGCCTCGTGGGCCGCCGGAATCTTGGAGATGCCGACGGAATCTGAAAGATTCCGTCCTCGTTTTTCGTTGGAGTGAGGCGGCTTTCGTCGGAGCTGTTGGAGGCTATGGCGGCCGATCGAGAGCCTTCGGTGGACTACCTTAGAGGTGCTAGAAGTTCGCAGTGTAGCGTAGGAGACGTGAGCTTTGCCGAAGGAGGCGTTGGCGTCTGTGAGCTTCGAACCGGCACTGTGGAGACTGAAGTCGACTGAGGCCACGGGTGACTTGTTGAAGCTTCGAGCTCTGGCGATGGTGGAGGAGCCGCGTAAGCCGTCGTAGGCTTTGGAGCAGTCGTAGAAGGGGTGTTCTGGAGGCGTCGCTCGACGACGAGGCTTGGAGCGCTGCACGAAGGAGGTCGCTGAAAGCCTTGTTATGGCGTTCGCGCTGTTTTTAGTTGGAGGAGCGTTGGCATGCGGAGGAGCGTTGTTGATGGGAGCCTTGTTGGAAAGCTATGGAGCTTGAAGCTTGTTATAGAGGCTGGCATGCGCCCACTGCCTCGGCTGAAGCGTCGTTCCTGTGGAGGTCCCTCGTTGGTCGATAGAGGAGCTCGTCGTTGGAGCTGGCGGCTACTGCTGTAGATGGCGAGTTGGTCGATAGAAGAGCCGCAGGAGATCGTTGGTCGTTGCCGGTGGCTGCTGCTGAGAGGTCTTCGTCGTAGGAGCCTAGCCCGTTGGCTATTTGCAGATGGAGGCACAGACCTAAACTGTGGGCTTGCTGCTTTTCTGTCGAATGTCGAGCTTGCTGCTCAGGCACTACTGAAGCTCACGACTCACGGGAAAACAAAGGAGAACCAGCCAGTAGAGAGCAAGGGAGAACCAGCCGAGAAATGAACCCTTCCAATCACTAAAACAAGCATAACTTTATCTCCCTAGCTCCAAATGAAGAGCTTTCTGAAGTAGATTCAAGAGGAGAAGATGCTCTACAAGATGAACATGAGAAGTGATGAAGGTGCCTCAAAGAGAGGGCTTGCATGCCTTGATGAAACAAGGGCTTTCACTCTCTCTCACATGGACGGAAATTCTATCACTCAACGGAAGTGAAAGAATGAACACAAAATCTCACTCAATCTTTCAATCTCTCAATCACTCTCACAAGAAGGATGGCGCCTCAACGGAAGGCAGAACCATGCTCTGATACCATGACAAAATATGAAGAGGGGAGAGGAGAAGAGTGGAGATGAGGAGAGAGGGCACAGCTAGAGAGCACACCACAAATGACTAACTGTACACTAGATTTAGTTGAAAAAATAGAATATATACAAACCCTTTTAGGGTTAGGGTTAGGGGATCTAACCCTTTCCTTTATAGCACTCTATAAGGTTAGTGCTATGCACATATGATCACGTGATGGTGCTATGCACACATGATCACATGATGTTGAGCGTGAACTCTCAACATACTGACGTATTCAAATATTTGTTCCATTTAGTAGAATAAAAGTTATTGTTGACTGAGTAGTCGAGTCTATTGTTTGGGGCAGTTTTGAGAACCTTTTGTAAAACCGTCATAACTTTCTGTTCCAAGCTTCGTTTTGAATGAAACTGATATCAAAATCTTTGCTTTTTTGAGATATATGTTTCATATCAACCATCCCATTTAGCCAAATCAGCCCTATCAATTAATGCCTTTCACATCAGTTCACATTGTATTGAGTCAAAAGATGTTTTTCCAACAATGGCTCGCCCTTATTTTTGGGGCTGACAGATTAGCTCAAATCAATGCTTCCCCTCAGCCTTTGTTATTTCCAATGCTAGAGTACAAACTCACCTTTGATGTCTATATCTTTGTCTTCATCTAAGAAGATAGAGAGTGAGTGTCTCTTTAAGCTTCATCTAATGCCCAAATCTTTTCTCTCTTCTTCAATTTGTGGGTTGAGACGTGACCAAAACCAAACCCCCAGTTTTGTGTCACATCTTTTGGTGGAGATGCCGGGTAGGTTTTGCCCAGGATTTTCCTATCATAACCTCATGATCTCATCTTGTTTACAAGCAAAGATTTTCTTCTTTATGCTCATTTTTTGTGCAAGATGTACAACAGTTTCATGGATTAGGAGAAGACTTGAGCAGCTACCTTCGGGAATTCAATCGAGCATGTTGCTTGACTAGTTGGTCTATGAATGGACCTGTTGAGATACTTCCAAATTTCGTGGAGGGTGTGGTCTTAACTTGGTACGAGGCCTTGCCAAAATATACCAAGGATGTTTGGGAAAGCTTGGTCAAGGCAATGAAGGAGAGATTTGGGACATTGGAGTCACCAAATTCCTTGTTATTGGAGTTGGAAAAGATTTCCCAAAAGGAAGGAGAGTCAGTTTTGTCCTTTGCTATGAGGTATGAGGATTTAT
The DNA here is from genome assembly GCF_047967505.1 of Dipteris shenzhenensis. Taxonomy (NCBI): domain Eukaryota; kingdom Viridiplantae; phylum Streptophyta; class Polypodiopsida; order Gleicheniales; family Dipteridaceae; genus Dipteris; species Dipteris shenzhenensis. The sequence goes on from NC_141624.1 coordinate 17,994,667, forward strand.
TCATCAAGTACCAACAAGCTACTTTGCATGTGGTTGAGTCTTCTTCATCTTCTATGGGAGATTCTAAAGGTTCATTGGCAATGGAACATCTCAAGATGAGCAAATTTGTTTATGGTTTGGATTCTACCTTGCATGGAAAGGTTCTAAGAAAAAATCCCAGTAATTTCAAAGAGGCCCTTCGCATTGCTTTAAAGGAGGCAGCCCATCAAATTGAGTCCGCATTTTAGCCATCTACAAGTGTCATGACTCCGGCACATTGGGTAGAGGTAGCCTCAACATCCCAGGTATCTGCTCCCTCACTGGATCATAATATTGCACAATTAATGGCAGAATTTGCTGATTTGAAGTTGCACTTAGTGAATGCCAAGCCACCTAGGGCTCCACGAACTGAGAATAAGCCTAGGGATAAAAGCAATGTTACCTATTATGAATGTCAAGAGAAGGGACACTATCGTCCCAAATGTCCAAAATTGAAAAAAAGAGAAGACAAGAGTGTAGGAGGAAGAGAAAGAACGGAAACATAAGAAGAAAAAATCATCTCGAAGAAAGATTGGACAATCTGATTTTTCTCTTGGATACGGGACTCTTAGTTATGATCTATTGACAAACCTTAGACAGAAGACTACACAAATCACATTTGGGCAGCTTTTGGCACTCTCTCCAAAACTTAGGAAGGAATGGAGTAAATTGGCCAGCACTAGGGAGTCTAAGAAAAAGAAGAAAAAGGATAATGGGACACCTATGGCACAAAAGGTAGACATAGATGTGGGATATGATGTACATGTTGATGTCATCATAGATGGCCAGACTATTTCTAATGCATACATTGATGGGGGTGCATCAATAAATGTCATGAGTGAAAAGACAATGAAAGATGCTGATTTGAAGTTATCTTCTCTTAACTCTCCTTATCGTATTAAGTTGGCTGATAATATTAGAGTTAAAACTCTAGGAGTTGTGAAGAATTTGGCAGTGGATGTGGGTGGAATTTCTATACTACAACATTTCAGGTTATTCCTACAAAACTAGATGCTAGGGCTTACCCATTGATCTTGGCAAGGCCTTGGCTCCATCAAGTGAAGGCAGTACAGAAGTGGGAGGCAGGTGATCTTATTCTCCAAGGATTGAATAGGAAGGTCTGCTACAACATCAAGAGTCTCCACAAGAAGGTGGTAAAGGAGGAAACTTCAACTTCTAAGAGCTCAAAGTCCGAGTCATCTGATCACGATACAAGTGGCACCTCCGAGGAGTCCATCTCAGAAGGAGAGGTGGAAGGAGTGGTGTTTGATCTTTGCCTTGGTGTTGATTGAGGGGACAATCAAGGAAATGGAGCTTCAAAAGGAGAATCATCTTCAACCATGTATGAGGAAGTGGTGGATCACACTAGTCTTCGCCAACAAAATGAGATTCTTCTTGATGAGACTATAATAGGTACTAAAAGAGATGAATACCTAGAAATGCTTGATGGGTTTCCTAATCTATTTGCAAATAGTTACTCACAGGTGTGCCAAGTTACCTTAGTGGAGCACAAAATTGACTTGAAGCCTCAAAGCAAGCCAGTGGTGCAACGTCTTAGACGGTTGGGAGTGGTACAAGCAGAAGTGCTCAAGAAGGATGTAACTAACTCTGGGTTTATTTTTCCAGTTCAGAATTTCTCCAGTGGTGGTTACTCCCAAGAAAGGAAAGAAATGGCATGTTTGTGTGGACTTTCGCCCTCTAAATGCATTTGTGTGGACTTTCGCCCTTTGAATGCATGCACAAAGAGGAATTATTTTCCTCTACCATTTCAGGATGAGATATTAGATCAAGTTGCAGGCCATGAAATATATTCAGTATGTGATGGGTACTCCAGATACTTCCAAATTCGGATTTGTGAGGAAGATCAAAGGAAGACTTCATTTGTTACACCATGGGGGGTGTATGCATATAGGGTGATGCCATTTGGTTTAACTAATACACCAGCAACTTTCCAACGTTTCGTGAGCCAGGTATTTGCACCCTACTTGGGAAAGTTCATAAGAGTGTTTTTGGATGATTTTTGTATTTATTCAAGCCATGTGGATCACTTGGAAAAGTTGAGCATTGCATTGAAAAGTATTGATGACGCAAAAGGTTGCCTTAATCCTGCAAAATGCCGTTTGGCCAGGAAGAAGGTGGCGTTAGGACATGTTAGCTTAGAGGAAGGTATGGATCCTGAGAAGGTATAAGCAATCATGGCCCTTCCACCACCTAGTAATGTCAGAGAGGTGAGGGGCATTTTGGGTAAAACAAAGTATTACCAGTGCTTTGTTGATATGTTTTCTAAAAAGATGTATCCTATAAATTTATTGACAAAGAAAAATGTATCTTTCCAATGGGTACTAGAGCAAGATGAGGCATTGTGTTTGCTTAAGGAATGCATGAGCCAAAGGCCAATTATGTAGCCTCCTAGGTGGGAGGATGATTTCTATGTGAATCCAAGTGTGTCAACTCATTCAGTGGGAGCTATACTACTTCAGAAGGGTGAGCAAGGATGCATGCAACCAGTGTATTATGCAAGTCGACAACTCACAGAGGCTGAGGAGAGGTACGATGAAATGGAGAAAGAAGGTTTATCTTTGGTCTTTGCAGTGAAGAAGTTTAGGTCATACTTGTTACCTCGCCCTTTTTTCTTCCTTACGTCTCAACCTGCTTTACAATTTTTACTTCACAAACCCAATCCTACTGGAAAGTTTGTTAAGTGGATCTGTGAGCTTCAAGAGTTCTCTTTCACTTTTATTACAAAAAGCACCACTAGAGCTTCTCTGGTAGATTTGCTTACAGGTACATTTTCCTCATAGATTGACCCCTCAACAAAAGCAGAGGCTCACAAGGAAGGCTCATCCTTATACAATCCTTGGATATGTTCTATACAAGCAAGGTAAAGATAAGGTTCTTAGGAGGGTAGTCAGCTTGGAAGAATCTAAAAGGATTATGGAGCTATGTCATGAATGTTTAGGTCACTTTGCTTCAGCTAGCACTACTCAAAAGATCCTTAACACAGGGTATTATTGGCCCCAACACAACAAAGATGTCCATGGGTGGTGCCGAAGTTGTGAGGTATGCCAAGCATATGGACGCAAGCAATTGGTTCTTGGGCCCTTAAATCCCATTCCAGCATATGGTCCATTTGAGAGGTGGGGTTTGGATTTTGTTGGCCCTCTTCCTCGTTCTTCACTAGGGAAGTATTATATATTAGTTGCAACTGATTATGCAACTAGATGGGCAAAAGAAAAAGCTACTGTCAACAACAAAGCAACAACGGTGGCATCATTTCTCAAGGATTTTATATGTGACTATTTTGGTTGCCCTTTGGAAATCCTTACAAATGGAGGGAGGTCTTTTAGGAATGACTTGATTGAATCTTTGGTGCACAAATTGAAAATAAATCATGTCATATCAACTCCATATTATCCCGAATGCAATGGTCTTGTGGAAAAAACTAATGGTTTGCTTTGTGGGTCCTTGTCTAAGCTAGTAGACACCATGAAAAGGAAGTAGAGGTTTTGTGGGCTTATAGAACCACTCATAAGCTCTTCCTTGGTTTCACACCTTTTTAGCTAGTTTATGGAGTGGAGGCCATCTTGCCAATAGAATTGGAAATCTCAAGCCTTCGCACGTCTTTTTCTCGATTGTGCAATGGAGAAGAAACACATGCCCAATGTCTAGTACAACTGGAGACCTTGGATGAGAAGCGGCTTCAAGCACTTCAACATTTGGAGGCAACACAACAACGTCGCAAAGCAAGGTATGATGCTCTTACCAAGAAGAAGAAGAAGGTAGAACTCAAACAAGGAAGCTTGGTCATGAAGTTTGATGGTCGTGTGGAGAAGCGGCTAGACAAGAAACACCTTCGGCGCTGGGAAGGTCCCTTCAGGGTAAAGAAAAATTTCAAAAATAACACTTATCTTTTGGAAGATGCAAATGGTCAAAAGGTCCCTAAACGTGCCAATGAGTACCGGTTAAAAGTGTTTTATCCACGGATACCATGGCCAGCAGACCCCCATGCCAAGCATAAGATCTGCTGGGGGACGAAAGATGTGACAACAAAAAATGATATTTTGTTTTGAAACCTGTGGGAGGATTTGTGGGGCCCGCAAAGTGACAAAAGCTAGCCATGTAGACAAAGAACCAAGAAGCATGATAGAGAAGTTAGTGGCGGGAGATGGCTCTTTGCGGCTAGTCTTGTTGCAGCTTGTCAATCTTTTGATGTCGACTACTTTATTTCATGTAATCATTAATGTGGGTTTGACACTAATTAGAATAATTAGTGAAAATGATTGCAAATGTGATTATGAGCGGAGTGCATCATAGTAAATACCATGGGTATGAATTATAAATACCTTGGTATAGGGATAGAATGGTTTGAGAGATATATTATTTGCTTTGTAATTGGGAAAATAGAAATGAGTCATGTATTTTGAGTGGGCTAGATGACTGCATGGCCTCCATAATGTACTACAATAATATGGAGAGCACATGCCAAGCACATGGAGGGCATGTGGAGGAGTGTAAAGTCAAAAGGAATCCTTCTACAATTCCAAGGTGTTATATGGAGGATGTTGACATATGGAAAAGAGAGGGTCCCTATGGGCTCCAAGGGGAGAGACTCTTGACTTTCTTATTTTTTAAAGAGTCATGAGGATCTTGTGATAAGACACTTGTCAAAATGTGCCCAAAAGGACATTTGATGGTGACCCATGTCCTTATGTCACCAAGGGGTGAAGGAATCTACTGGCTAAAAATGTAACAAGGTGAAGGAGGGTGAGAATTGCTCTCTAAAAGAGACCTCTCTCCTCCCTCTCCACTAGCATCTGGTTCTTCTCCTTGTAGTTATGCCATCACTTATATCTAGCTTCACCTATCTTTTTCCTTCTCCCTAGAGCATTAGGCTCTCACTTTGTACCCCTCTTCTTGCTTTTGATGTTTTGAATAAAGTTCATTCTTCCTTTTCCTCATCCTTCTTCCATTTCCTCTCTCCTCGCTCTAAAGCTTAGTGCACCCACATGAGTGAGTCATTTCTAGATGTGTTTTAAGGGTATTCTCTACTCCCCTGGGTGACCTCAATTTGCCATGTATCTGGGAAGCTACTTCTCTACTGAAGGAGATCGTTGCCCTTTCCATAACTGCAGTCGGGTATGGATAGTTTTGATAGTCTTCCGTAAAATGGTCATAACTTTCTACTTCAAGCTCCGTTTTGAACGAAACTTATATGAAAATCTTCGTCTTTTCAAGATCTATCTACTGATGTATTCAAATATTTGTTCCATTTAGTAGAATAAAAGCTATTGTTGACTGAGCAGTCGGGTCTATTGTTTGGGGCAGTTTTGAGCACCTTTCGTAAAACTGTCATAACTTTCTGTTCCAAGCTCCGTTTTGAATGAAACTGATATCAGAATCTTCATCTTTTTGAGATCTGTTTTTTCGTCCCAATGATCCCATTCAACCAAATCAGCCCTATCAATTCATGCCTTTCACATCAGTTCACATTGTGTTGAGTCAAAAGATGTTCTTCCAACGACAGCTCGCCCTTACTTTTGTGTTGAGTCAAAAGATGTTCTTCCAACGACAGCTCAACCAAATCAGCCCTATCAATTCATGCCTTTCACATCAGTTCACATTGTGTTGAGTCAAAAGATGTTCTTCCAACGACAGCTCGCCCTTACTTTTGGGGCTGACTGATTAGCTCAAATCAATGCTTCCCCTTAGCCTTTCTTATTTCCAATGCTAGAGTACAACCTCACCTTTGATGTCTATATCTTTGTTTTGATCTGAGAAGATAGAGAGTGAGTGTCTCTTTAAGCTTCATCTAATGCCCAAATCTCTTCTCTCTTCTTCAATTTGTGGGTTGAGAAGTGAACAAAACCAAACCCCTAGTTTTGTGCCACAGTGTTATGTCCTAATGAGACAATAGATCATTACTTACTCCTCCTTATGACGGTAGTTCAAGATATAGACATAGGAAAACTTGATGAAGATGGTGGAAAGAAAAAGAGAAAGGATATTTTGGTGCAACATATTAAATCTCCTGATTTTTATCCTCCTTTATAGAGCACATCAAAGAGTTTTATTCAACACAACTTCATTTGCAAGTGGCAGGCTTAACAATATAGATATTGTATTGATAACTTTCCATGTGATGCTCTGGTCTCAGTAATTGACTTTGCTGAGAATTATACCACTTGTCAAAATGAATTTACTTTAAACCACTTTCGAGCCCACTTTACAAAGCTTATTAATTACTTTAAAGTAAACACTTTTTAAGCCACTTTATAACGTACTTTATGAAGCTTATAGTGTATTGTAAAGCACTTTGCAAAGCCTATAAAGTACTTTAAAGTAAGTGGAAATTTCCTCAAGAGTACTAAAAGTTTTTTACGTGAAGATAAAATATTTTTCAAGTACTTAATAGAACATCACGATACTATACAAGATCTTTACAAGTACTATGAAGCTTACAAAGTACTTACAAGCACAGACTTTAAGTACTTTCCCAATACTTTACAGTACAATGCACAAGGCATGGATGGAGTACCAAAAACATTTTTTATGTACTTAATGGTATTGTGAAGTACTTAAGGTACTTAATTGTACTCATTGAGAACATTAAACTATGCATGAGAGAACATGGTGACCAAGTACTTTATACATTAAAGGACATTAATGTCAGTAACTTAATGCATTTATACTAGAAAATTTTTGTAATTTACATTATAAAGAGGGGTGCATAGACTTCCACATTTTTGCATTATAAAGGCAACATATCCAAAAATCTATAAGCAGGGGTACATAAATTTTCCCATGTTTACATTGTCAAGGAAACATATACAAAAATGTATAAGGAGGGTTATATAAATTTTTCCATGTTTACATTGTAAAGGCAACCTATACAAAAATGGATAAGGAGTGGTACATAGTTTCCCCTCACCTCCTATTTTTCCTTTCCCTAGCCTTTTCCATATTATTTTCCACATTCGACCATTCATCATAAGGTAAATTTTTTCCTCCTTGGAGTAGAGACTCCTGTACAAATAAATTTTCAGCCTGTGTGGGTGCATTAAATGGGCTCACTGATGCCCATCCCACCTGCTTGAAATGAGAGAGAGAGAGAGAGAGAGAGAGAGAGAGAGATGTTGGAGGCAAACTTACGAGGGCATTGGATTAGCATGACTAGGCTAGGTCTGAGGGGGTTGTAGGCATTTTGACGTGTGGCAGTGCTGCATGGTTGCCTAGTTTTCATGGGAGTGTTTAGGGATCTCAGTAAAGAATGACCTAGAAATAGATTGTGGTGCAATTCGAGGAGCCTCTACCTTTGATTTCTCACACAAACATGCATCATGATGTTCATCTTGCCCACACCAACCTTGTTGAGCTCTTCTATTTCATGGCTAGATGTAGTGAGTTGACACATCATACGAGACATAGTCTCTTTTAACTAGAATATATGACTTTATTTCCCTTTTGACTATGCTCTACTTCTCTGCATAGCTTATAGTTTTGGTGATTCATTATATCATCTCCCCATGGTTGACTATAAAGAAGGAAAAACTCATCCCCCCATGGTTGACTATAAATAAGGAAAAACTCATGATTTCTCTCCTTGTTCTTAAAAACTAAAAGGTGAAAAATATACATCAAACCACTAATAGATGAGCTGCTAGTCCTATGGATAGAGATTTAAATCTTTGTTATTTATAGAACTCTAGGGCCTAGTTTTGATGTTTTGATCAAAGGAATCCCAATTTGGACCATGCATGGATTTCTTGGGTATGGAGAGTGCTCACAATTGAGATAATATTTAATCTTTAATTGATGTGGTTACAAATTATTACAATAGAATTTATGGAGGCTACATGGACTTTAATACATGAAGGATTGTTAACAAGTAGGTATCATTCTTGTCAACAAGCAGGTATCATGCTTGTTCAATTCGTGCTTATAATTTATATAGGCTATTAATCTATGATGGAATTTGTGAAGATTTTATGACATTTTATGCATGTAAATGTGTCAACAAGTGGGTGTCATGCTTTTTTAGTTTGTGATGATCAACTGGAGATACAATACTATCAACATTGAAGAAGACCATATCTGAAGTTCATGTTGAATGCCTCTCCAACAAACCATGGTCCATGTGATTGGATCATTGGACCCAAACCACCTGCCTCAAAATTCAAGTGATTAATTAATTGCATCAATATATAAAAGTGTACGTTAGACTTTGTGTGTGTGTGTGTGTGTGTGTGCACATACGTGCATGTGTGCATGCATGCGTGTGTGTGTGCATGCACGTGCGCATCTTTTTGTCTGTGTGTGTGTGTGTGTGTGTGAAAGGAAAAGATAGATATAATACTTCAATAAATTAGTTAGTAAATATAAATTATAAGGATTAACGACCTTAACTGTGGAAGGAAATTTTTAATCAATAAAAACATGAGACATAAATAGAGAAACCACATATAGGTGCTATATACAATGTGCCAGAACCATAGCTGTAGGCACCTAGTTGTCATGAAGGATTCAAGTAGAAGTGGGTAGCCACATTACTGGTATCCACACTTCACTTTGTTGCCCATTGTCATCTCAACCTGCTGATTCAAATAGAAGGCACAAAGGAGAACTCACTCAGGTGTGGATATGCATATTTGCAAACTGGCTCCACCATTAAATACCAGCAACATTTTTTGCATCGACCATCTTGCATCCTTTCTCCAAGCCCTTCAATCGCAAATCAATGGCCCAATCCATGTCTTTGCACTTCAACCAATCAAGGTGCAAGCACCTTGGTTCTCCCAACCCTATAACTAGCCTCTCAAAGTATACAAACAAGGGAAAATGATAGGATGGTGATGCCCAGGATGCAATCTTTAGAGACGACATGTGCTTGAGTGACAGGTACTGTTTTGTTACAAAAATTCTTTGTTCTGAAGTTCTTCTTGGCACTCATGGAAGGAGAGTTTATAGATGTGGAGGAATTCATATAAAATCTGGATTACTATGCATTGCCAAACAATATCATTTAGCAAAGAATAAATTCTTTCCAAGCTCTCAATCGGTAGTGTCTTCCATCAAGTCAAGCATCACTCCAACACAAAACAAGTGCATGTTTTTAGTTAGAGAATACTATTACTGCTACAATAGATTCAATGGTTAGTCACCTAGCCTTCGGCTATCTTTATGTCCCCCCTAGTAAGCTTATGTTGTCTTTACATCTTTTTGAAACATGTTAATTAGATTCGTGGTAGTAACAAATGTTGATCAAATTTGTAGTGATAGGTTTAATGAATTTCATGGTGATCAAATATGTCTACAGATGTGTTGTGATCATTTTGTGGGTCTATCTTAACGAAAACGTGCATTTTTTCACACTTGTATTTTGACAAGTGCCTTGTAGCATCCTCAATTGTTCTCTCATGACTTACATCGCTAGTTTACATATTTGCATTCTTTTTAATGCATCCTGATTACCAGAATACCATGAGGTAGCAAAAGGAGGTAAATATCCATTGTTAGGAGTACCTTAAGGGAATATCGAATTGAATTTAGGGGGAAAGATGTAGTGTAACCTATGGATTTAGGGTGTTATAAAAATATGAACTTTAGATAGTCTATCTTTAGACCAAAAAGAATTACAACTTGAAGCTCGAAATGAGGCACAAAAAGGTACAAATGGATTCCTTGGTCGAAACATTACCAACCATAGGTGAGGCCTAGAAACCTTTGTAGTGAGATTGAGAATAAACCATTCAGGACTAGCTTATCCACAGGAATTAACAAGCAGATGCACCAAATCTCCCCCCAAGCTTGGGGAGCATCCCACCCTTCGATGAAGGACACCGTTTTAATTACCTCTGAAGCAGCAAGTAGTTCGATCACTGCACAATGAGTAGAATTAAAATCAAAGTTCTCCCAGTGTATCAGTAGTTCTTCACCATGAATCATCCACGGTGTATCATCCCACCCGTCATCTCCTTGAACAATGCATTGGACAATCAGCCGTTGAAGGTCGACATGAAGATTGAGGAAGAGATCTCGTGCATTGGTAGCCGTAAGGCATGGAGGACCAGGCACCAAATCCTTAAATGCGTCGAGAAGTGACATAAATATCCACCCTCCTCATGTGGCATGCATCCGTGAAGTGGACTTGGAAAAGTTTTGAATCGACGATCTAGCAGGAGATGTGAATAGAGCACATGAAATGAAGTACTTTTGCTTTTTACAGCAAGAGTAAAATCCCCACGGTTAGAGAGTTACACTTCTCGAGATTTCAATATATAAACAAAAATCATTACATTTTCATCACTTCTAACTTGTTGGCCCAATGATAAGTCTCCCTTTTGTGAAGGGGGAGGTCTTGGGTTCAAATCCTACTCTTTAATAAAAAGAGAGGAGAGGAGAGGAGAAGGAGAAGGAGAAGAGAAAGAGAAGGAGAAGGAGAGAAGAGAGGGGGGGGGAGGCACGGGATCTGCTGTTACAGTTTTGCAGAAACTCAGAAAAACTGTCTGCGACCAGAAGACGTAGTAGCCCAGAAAACTGTCGCACGGGTGAACATAGTAGACGTGCGAAGCGAGAAACTGTCTGTCTGCGACCAGAAGACGTAGCACCCCAAAAAACTGTCGCGCAGGTGAACACAGTAGACGCGCGAAGCGAGAAAACTGTCCGCGACCAGAAGACGCAGGAGCCCAAAAATCTATCACGTGGCTGAACAAAGTAGATGCGCAAATCAAATGCGCATGCAGGAACTCTGAAGGAGCACAGATGATACAGTTCTGCAGATGCGACCGGTACGAGGAGAAGATTCGCCAGCCAGAATACACATAGGAACCATGAGCAGAAAGCAGGCAAACTAAAAGTGCAAAAGCAGGGAGGTTTTGCAGCCGTAGAGATAGGGAAGGCACACAGTTTAGAGGTGCAAAAGAAGAGAACTGTGCACAGAAGAGGCCGCAGTGCCACACCAGTCATAGGAGTAATAGATTTATACCACTAGCTATGGAGATTTTGATCCCAGCAGTCGCACCATTTCTATTAGCCGGAAAAGAAATCTAGACCAGAGGCTAGAGGATAAGCATGGCGACGCTCGAGGGCCCTAGAGGGAAGGAGAACGTGAGGGCAAAACATTATCATGGGAGGGGAAAAGGAATTAGAAGGGGAGGGAATGAAGAGGGAGACTATGACACAAGGGGAAAGGGAGAGGGGGAAGAGAAGCATGTACATGATGGGAGGAGGAATGTAAAGATGGAGACATCAAGGGAAGTGGACCATGCTTTATTTTAAAAGGAAGAGAAGGGAGAAATCAAAGTACTAGCTAGGTGGCTTTACAAGAATGAGCGTGTCTCATCAAGGAATAGCCCCCTCCTTTTATAGCCAAGAGAGGGGCTCTCTCCCAATAAATGCATCCTCCCACATGTATGGTGTGTGTGGAAAAGTCTCCCATGTGGGCTAGGTGGTTACGCACTCTCAATTGTGTGCGACAAACCTTTGCCTCATTTTTCCACATAAATCAAGCCCCATATCTCAAGTCTATGATACTCCCTTAGTCTCTCCCAATTTTATAATATGTTCAAACCTCTAGGAGGACAAGTGGAGGGTTGGCACAAGGAATCTTGCCACCTCATCCTACTTTCCCCATTATTTAACTTGCATCCTTGGACTATCTATACCTCCCCCACATGGGCCTATCCTATATGGAGGGAATAACCCAATATAATATCCATCTCCACCTATTTTATATTACTTCAGGTGGAGGGGTGGCACATGGAGGAGCCATGCCACCTTACATTTTATAATATTACTACCATGGATTATGTACAACACACCTTATGGGTCCTCTTACGTGGAAGGGTGTCACATGGTCATGCCCTGCCACCTCAACCTTGGGCCCTATGCACACCATATTTTATTATACTATTGCCACACATACAAACACACACTCATATTTATGGCCTTTTCCTTAGACAAATTTATCCATAATAGTAGAAATACTAATGTAACTCTTTTGTAAGTTTGGAGGAATTGATTTAAGAATTTCCATATCCAAGCAATGGCTCGCTATGTACAAATTGTGGGTGAGGAATCTTGAAATTTGGGCAGTTTTTGTGAGATAGAATCAGATTGTGTGCAGGTTTGTGGGTGAGTGAGCAGGAGACCAACAAAATTTTCACAAAGATCCACTTGGCTGAAATATTAAAGGAGTTGAGGCTTATGAATATTTGTATGCCCAAATTCCTTATCGACTAAGCAATACATTTGAATGAGAATATTTGTCCAGAACAGGCACGAAGCAAGAAAATCTCCATAAATCATCGAACAAAAAAGCTACAATGTGATTTCAGTGTTTCAAATTATTAAGTATCACGAAACATAGAGCAAGAAGAAAAATTGATGAGAAGCTGTCCAACAATGTAACACAATTCTATTCCATGTCAAAAAGCACACCTAGGAGCGTGTTTTTTGATGGATGTGCATCACACTGAGGCAAAAACATTGTTTAATGCGAGAATCAACCATGCAAAGCATATCAACTGGGCACAATACTTTGCACGCACCTCAACCTAGATGGTATTTACTTGCATGCAAAGTGGTGGACCCATCTCATAAGTACTTGTTTAGATAACACACTTGGGAGCGCGTTTTTTGACGGTTGTGCATAACACTAGGGAAAAAATAGTATATAATGCGTGATCGACCATGCAAAGCATATTCGATGGGGAAAATAATTTTCACACACCTCAACCTAGGTGGTATTGATTTTCATGCAATGTGGCGCACCAATCCGATAAGTACTTGTTGGAATAACACACCTAGGACAGTGTTTTTGGACGCTTGTGCATGACACTAAGGCAAAAGCAGAGTTTAATGCTTGGTTGATCATGCATATCATATCCGATGGACTCAATAATTTTCACAAGCCTCTATCTAGGTGGTATTGATGTGCATGCAGAGTGGCACGCCCATCCCATAAGTTTGTTTGGATAACACACTTGGGAGCACTTTTATTGACGGTTGTGGAATAACACTTGGAGGAAAACGGTGTATAATGCGTGATTGAGCATGCAAATCATATCTCATGGACACAATACTTTGCAAGCATCTCAACCTAGATGGTATTGACTTGCATTCCAAGTGGCGCACCCATCTGATAAGTACTTGTTTGGATAACACACCGAGGAGCGTGTTTTTTAATAGATGTGCATCACACTAAGGCAAAAACAGTGTTTAATGCTTGATTGACAATGCAAATCCTATCCGATGGGCACAGTACTTTGCACGTACCTCAACCTAGGTGGTATTTGCTTGCATGCAAAGTGACAAGCCCATCTCATAAGTACTTGTTCGCATAACACACTTGGGAGCACGTTTTTTACGGTTCTGGATTAACACTAGGGGAAAACGGTGCATAATGCATGGTCAACCATGCAAAGCATATTAGATGGGCACAATAATTTGCAAATGCCTCTATCAAGGTTGTATTTACTTGCATGAAAAGTGGCGCACCCATCCCATAAGTACGTTTCCAAATAACACACCTAGGAGCGTGTTTTTTGACGGCTGTGCATAACACTTGGAAAAAAATGGTGTATAATGTGTGATTGACTATGCATAGCATATCTAATGGGCACAATACTCTTCATGCACCTCAACCTAGGTGGTATTGAGTTTCATGCAATGTGGCATGCCCATCCAATAAGTACTTGTTTGGATAACACACTTAGGAGCGTGTTTATTTACGGATGTGCATCACACTGAGACAAAAACGGTGTTTAATGCTTGAGCTAGGAATAAATCTAGGTGGTAGAGTGTAATAGCTAGAGAGCACCACTAGTCCAACATAAGGGGAGACATCAAGAGAGCAGAGCACGATAAAAGTGGGTAAGTACAGAATGGGAGGGAGCACATGAGAGAGGTTGGAAACCATGAAAGCAAGGCAACAAAGATAAGGGAGTGAAAGGAGGTTGAGAAGGCGAACTCATAGAGGCAAAGGAGTGAGATTAAAAGATTTGAGCGGCTTTATATAAGGTCTCATGTGAGTGTAGCAACAACAAGAATGCCTAAGGGACGTTAAGCAAGAAAGGGTGGTGAGAGTGGAAATTGTTGTGGCTAACGGAGGGGTTGAAAAAGTAGAAAATTACCATTCTAAGAGAAGGGCGGGGGGCCAATTTGTATAATAGAGTGTGTATGTGCAATCCAACAAAGAAAGTTTGTGTGTAAGGCCAGAGAGGGAAGGATGGGTTCATATAGATATATATATAAATTATACACTCACACACACACACACACACACATATGTATGTATGTATGTATGTATGTATATATATATATATATGGATATATATATATATATATATATAATTATTACTACAGCTGCTACTACTTCTATTATCATTATTTAGAGAAAAGGAAAAGCACAATATTTTAAACAAACTACCTGGGTAATTTTTGTATAACTAAACATTGAGATCAAGGAGTTTGGGGGGAAAGAAAATTTTGTATAACTTAATAGTGTAAGTATCAGTACAAAATCATGATCAAAGGGTTGGGAAATTCGAATAACTCATTGTCAATATCAAACAAAGGGGGGAAGAAGGGGGCAGGGGGAGGGGAGAAGAGTGTCGGTAAGTTGGTCAAGATAGGGATTGGTTGGTCAAGATAGGGATTGGTTGGTGAGTGGTTTGAGGGGGGATTAGTTTAGGGGGGCTAGGTAGGGGGGATTAGTTAAGGAGTATTAGTTAAAAAGGGAAAGAGGATTAGTTTAATAAGGGATATTAGTTTAAAAGAATTAGTTAGGTGGGGGGGGGGGGAAGGGGGGTTTTTAATTTAGATTAGGTAGAACAAGTAAGACTCCAATGTGAATGTTTGCGCTTCTGTGCATTTGTGCATGTGCACAAGTGTGTGAGTGCATGTGGGTGTATGTGTAAACCATAAAAATGGGGGGTGTTTATTAATATCCAAAGGGGGGGAAGTAACTACATAGTGCTAGACGTTAATTAAGAAAAAGTGCATTACATATTATTAATAGTCTAACTTTGTGTGACTATAAAGTGTAATCAAGTTGGGAAATATTATTGAAATCCTAGACAAGGAGGGGCATCATTCGATTCTGTGTGTGTGTGTGTATGCATGTGTGCTTGCATGCGTGTACATTCGTGTGTGTGTATGTGTGCGCGTGCGGTGTGGGGGAATTAGTAAACTTTTTAATTGTCAATATATGTGAGAGAGCAATCATATTAGTATATGGTGGATCCTTACCCTTTCCCAAATGTCCACATAATGTGGCATTTGATGATTCCTTTGCTCAGTGCTCCTACATATTCTCAAGAAGAGCATATGTCTCCAAGAGACGGTTTTCCTAGGTTCCAACGAGTCCCACTTTGGTCTTCACTATGCAAAAACTACATGATGCAATGTGAAATCTTTAAGGTTGATCTCTTTGGGCTGTTCACCCACAAATTGTCTGTCAATAGAAAATTAGCTCCTATACTATTTTGTTGTATAACACCTATTTCATTAATTTTGGACTTTTTTTGTTGTTTTTGGACGAAGCCCAAAAATCCTTCCCAAATGAAAAGTTTACTTTGTGAAAATATTCTTACTTTCTGAAAATATTGTTCCCAAATCAAAAGTTCACTTTGTGGCACTATCATATTCACATAAAAATCTTGTTTTTTCAATCTATACTTTTGCACTAACATGCAAGAATTTGAAATAATCCTATTTTAGAAATTCTAGCTATACCTAAGTTATTTGTTAATTTAATTATTTTTAATATTTTTCCTTAACGTGATAAATTTATAAATCCATGAAAGGAGACCTAAATATTTCATGTAAATAACATTGTCACTCGCAATATGCACAAAATTTTTAAAACTTTTATTAAATAGAAAAAAGACATGATGCCATAAGACCCAAGTTTTGTATTGAACCAAAGAATTATCATAGCAATTATAGCTATCATTATATGTTTACATTGAGAGACGTTGCTCTCAGCTGGGGTCTTTGTATAAAATGATATAGATTGAACATATGTTTACAATTTAAATTGTTGCTCTTAAAGAGCCTGAATTCGTGCTATCTGCATTGACTCCCCATTGTCTTATTGCTCAATGTGACAGTCCCTTGCCAGGCGCCATCTGCATTAACTCCCTATTGTCTTGCCAAACATTGCCCCTTGGGTGACATCCAGTGCATATTTTGACTCTCATTTGACATAGGAGGTGATGACTCAGTACAGTTGCACCTACTGGTCTAATAATATATGATTATAATTGTCAATTGGCTTCTTGCCTAGTACCCAAATAAAATCCTTCAATGGACTTCAATACGAAGCTTTAATCATGGACATTCTTCATTTGCGTTGTCTCCTTCTACTTCCTCCATGGCGAGCATCCTTAAAAATTTGTGTATATGCAAAATACTTTGCTGTGGTATTTTTATTTTTCCTTCTACCTCATATCCCATGCGCTTCTTTGATTTCTTTGCCCTTGAATGCCAAGACACTATGATTGTCTCTGTCAGAACTTGTGAGACTGCTTCATCATTTGGGACCTACTCCTTCATTATACAATTAGTATACAATGTGTTGTTATCCATATTCTCCTTCCTGCCCTTTGGCTCATACCATACCGCTGTAAATGTTGTAGCTCTCCCTTGATCATCTCTTTGCACATCAACTACTTTTGTAACCCAAAACTTCACATTCTCATATTCATCATCCGATGGTCGAACCACAACAAAACAATCGACCTCTATATCTACTTGTGGCATAAACTCTCTCTTCTTCGATCCACAATATGGATGTGGGAGTAATGACACAAATTCATTTTCAAAGACTGGAGCTGGTGGGCGCAAATTGTTATGAACATTTGGCCAAAATATATTGCATTCTTCCTTGATATCCTTTGAGCCTCACATTCTCTCAAGGTCCTTTATTAATTTTCGTGTCTTGGTAATTACAGTGGTAGTGTGTTCTCTCCAAGTAGAGGCTTCGAATCAGGATATCTCCAAAGCATTTCCTCTTTGTATATAATAAATGCTTTTAATCCTTCTATTTCACAGTTAGACCTCTCATTGAATTCTTGTATAGGAGCCCATGTTGGATACCTTTCCTTGCTAGGAATTGAAGTTAAGAGACTGTAAGCTTCTTCAGGTTCCCATTTTGTATCATGAGAATAGTGTTGCCATTGCATTACAGGATTTTTTCATCTTTAAAAAGAAAACGAAAGTAGTGTGGATTGGTATGACCTATCAATGCATCACCATCCGTTTGTATGAAACTTGGGGGGGTCACTATGTATAAACCCTCTATATCACGTGCGTTCAAGGCCTATATTTAAAGTCCCTTATCTGTAAAAAATTTCATGAATAAAATGTACCCCTTTTCTATACAAATCTGTAAATTTTTTCCAAAACTATTTTAAATAGTCCCTTATGTATATTTATTTCTGTAAATTTTAGAAATAAAAAAAATCCTTCTGTTGAACTCACGTGATAGGGTTACATATGATGAGTGACCCCCCCGAGGTATGAAAGGTAGAATGAAGCTCTTCCAATCATACATTCTTTCGAGCCTCTCACATACTATACTTTCCTTACAACCACCAACTTGCCTGCCACATCTTCTTACCAAGTCATCTATTGTCTCCACATCCTTGCATTTAAGCTCTCTTGAGACTATGCTAAAAACCTGATCGATATCCTCATGTGTATGCCCAACATACAAAAATCCACATTCAACCTCATTGAAGATTCGATGAGCAACTAGCTTGGAGTAGAATGCAAACATGAGTACATTCTTATTTTCTCGCCAATAATTATCAGCTTGTATTCTCAAAGTCGGTCGTAGGCGACCTTTTTCTGCATGTACATTACGAATTGCCTTCATAATAGATGTTACAACTTGATTGCTATCATGTAGATGCAAGGAATCAATCCATATATCTGCAAAAAACTTAATTCCATGCACTTGCCGCCCTTTGCCTTGGTGACTAAATCCCAATATGTACCATGGGATAATCCAGTAATATTGCGATATGCCTTATTGCAAATCTTTTTTCCATTTAGGAGAGGTTTTACCTTTTGTCTTGAACTTAGCCTTTTATTGCCATTCTGAAGAAAGCAAGAGAGACTTGTGAGAAGGTATTCATTTCTTTCGCTTCCTCTTCTTTGCCACACATGTCCTCTACATTCCTTGATGTCTGCAAGATCAATGAAGCGCATACATCTTCACTTGCAACATAGATATCCCAATGCATTTAACATGTTCTCCTCCTTCATTACTCTCTTCCTCTTTGGTTGCTTTTGTGGATCTGCCTGGATTCGCTTTCTCTTCATGCATATGTATGACCGTTTTCGTTCCTCGTGCACGTTGTTATCCGTATTTATGCACTTCTTCTCCTCACATTTGTTTGTAACCAAGCATCCATGATTGGTCGTTGCATCCTTGGCCATATCACAATCAAAGTTAAATACTAAATAATCCTCTGTTGATCTCATCCTCGTTTTTAACATACTCTTAGGACCATTCAATGAATTCAATATTCTACGAGAGTATTGAGAACCTTGAAACTCTTCCAGTCATGAGAGAACATCACTCATTGGGACATCTTGCATGGCTTTCACAAATCCACAAGCTTGATTGACACCAGGTTTGTTAATATGCATGAACTCATCCACACTTGACAAGAATCGCTATTGAAACCTTTGCCCTTCTCACTGTGCAAGAATTCATCCACCCCAAATAAGGCTTCGCTTCTAAAATCATTTTGTTTCTCAGAATCAATGAACTCATCCACTCCATATAAGATGTCACTTCTATAATTGAGTACATTGAAATCATCCATGTTTGAAGTGATAGAGCTTGGCAGATGGGCACGCTTTTTAAGTCCTTTGATATTGTAGTATACCTTGTCTTTATCATTGAAAACCACGTGCCTCTTTTTCATGTTTAAAAATTGCATGCTCCATCTCATATTCTTGCCTACCTCATAGTAGGGATCACATAAGGATGTTATGTTATCAACCATACCATCATCAATGATTTTTAGAATCCTCATCTATGCAAATGACCATTGCTCCACTTGTTCAAATCCCAATACTTCACCTTCTGCTACAGTCTTATTTGTAAATGATCTCATTTGTAAAATGTCCCCTATAATAAAATCCAAGGTGGTGCACTTTGTATTCTTGATAATGTCTGTTGCATAAGTCTCGTCTTTGTCCCATGCTATAAATGATTTGTTGGATGTATTGTAGGGCATAACATCTCCAAGTGTTTCCATATCTCCACATTTATACTTTAGCTCAACATGTGCGCTAATAATCTTTGATATAGTAACTTTCACCTTATCTTTGCCAAGTCTTCGAAAGTGGCAAACTGAATTGGGATCACTATCATGGATTGTAGCAAATGCAACTACTTCTCTTTTGCTACATAAAATCGCATCCATCCCTGGAACAAAATTTATAGCCATCTCCTTTGTGAGAGTCCTTTGCAAGCAAGCTCTGCAGCAGCAACAATTACATAAATATTAGTCTCTTTTTAATAATCTACTCATTTATTATAATTTTTAATTAGTACTTAATTTATTGGTGGGAGAAGTTGTCCGATCAAGTACTCATCACATGGACATGCCACTTTGCATGCAACTCAATAACACCTACGTTGAGGTGTGTGCAAAGTATTGTGCCCATCGGCTATGCTTTGCATGGTATATCATGCATTAAACACCGTTTGTGCCTCAGTGTCATACACAACCATTAAAAAACACACTTCTAGGTGTGTTATCCAACCAAGTGCTTATCGTATGGGTGTACCACTTTGCATACAACTCAATACCACCACTTTGGAGGAGCATGAAAAGTATTGTGCCCATCGGATATGCTTCTCATGGTCGAGGGAGCATTAAATACCGTTTTTGCCTTAGTGTCATGCACAACTGTAAAAAAACACGGTCCTAGGTGTGTTATTCGAACAAGTGGTTATGGGATGTGAGCGCCACTTTGCATGTAAGTCAATTCCACTGATTTAAAGGTGCGTGCAAAGTATTTTGCCCATCGAATATGCTTTGCATTGTCGATCAAGCATAAAACACCATTTTTGCCTTGGTGTCATGCACAACTATAAAAAAACACGGTCCTAGGGGTGTTATTCCAACAAGTACTTATCGGATGGGGGCTCCACTTTTCACGCAAGTAAATTTCAACTAGATTGAGGTGCATGAAAAGTATTGTGACCATTGGATATGCTTTGCATGGTGGATCACTCATTATACAACATTTTTCCCCTAGTGATATGCACATCTGTAAAAAAACACGCCCTTAGGTGTGTGATCCGACCAAGTACTTATCGGATGGGTGTGCCTCTTTGCAAACAAGTCAATACCACCTAGGTTGAGGCGTGGGAAAAGTATTGTGCCCATCTAATATACTTTGCATTGTCGATCGAGCATTAAATACCATTTTTGCCTTAGTGTCATGCACATCCGTAAAAAAACACGTTGCTAGGTATGTTATCCAATAAAGTACTTATGGGATGCGAAAGCCACTTTGTATGTAAGTCAATTCCACCTAGTTTAAGGTGTGTGTAAATTATTGTGCCCATCGGATATGCTTTGCATTGTCGATCAAACATAAAACACCATTTTTGCCTTAGTATGATGCACAACCATAAAAAAACACGGTCCTAAGTGTGTTATTCAAACAAGTACTTATCGAATGGGGGCTCCACTTTGCACACAAGTCAAGTTCAACTAGGTTGAGGTGCATTCAAAGTATTGTGACCATCGGATATGCTTTGCATGGTCGATCACACATTATACACCATCTTTTCCCTAGTGATATGCACATCCGTAAAAAAACACGCCCTTAGGTGTGTTATCTGACCAAGTACTTATCGGATGGGTGTGCCTCTTTTAAAACAAGTCAATACCACCTAGTCTGAGGTGCAAGTAAAGTATTGTGCCCATTGGATATGCATTGCATGGTCAATTGAGCTTTAAATTCCGTTCTTGCCTTAGTGTCAAGCACATTCGTAAAAAAACACGCTCCTAGGTGTGTTATCTGATCAAGTACTTATTGGATGGACACGCCACTTTGCATGAAACTCAATAACACCTAGGTTGAGGTGCGTGCAATGTATTGTGCCCATCAAATATGCTTTTCATAGTATATCATGCATTAAATACCGTTTGTATCTCAATGTCATGCACAACCATAAAAAAACACACTAAGTTATAGGTGATTTATACGACCAAGTGCTTATCGGATGGGTGTACCACTTTGCGTGCAATGTAATACCACCGTGGTTGAGGATCATGCAAAGTATTATGCCCATTGGATTTGCTTTGCATGGTCGAGGGAGCATAAAATATCGTTTTTGCCTTAGTGTCATGCACAACCGTCAAAAAACACGGTCCTAGGTGTGTTATTCGAACAAGTGGTTATGGGATGAGAGCGCCACTTTGCATGTAAGTCAATTCCATTGATTTAAAGGTGTGTGCAAAGTATTGTTTCCATCAAATATGCTTTGCATTGTCGATCGAGCATAAAACACCGTTTTTGCCTTAGTGTAATGCACAACCGTAAAAAAGCACGGTCCTAGGTGTCTTATTCAAACAAGTACTTCTCAGATGGGGGCTCCACTTTGCACGCAAGTCTGTTTCAACTAGGCTGAGGTGTATGCAAAGTATTGTGACCATCGGATATGCTTTGCATGGGCGATCACGCATTATACACCGTGTTTCCCCTAGTCATATGCACATCTGTAAAAAAGCACGCCCTTAGGTGTGTTATTTGACCAAGTACTTATCGGATGGGTATGCCTCTTTGAAAACAAATCAATACCACCTAGGTTGAGGCATAGGAGAAGTATTGTGGGCATCAAATATGCTTTGCATGGTCGATCAAGCATTAAATACCATTTTTGCCTTAATGTCATGCACATTCGTAAAAAAACACGCTACTAGGTATGTTATCCCATCAAGTACTTATGGGATGGGTGCGCCATTTTGCATGTAAGTCAATTCCAGATAGTTTAAGGTGTGTGAAAAGTATTGTGCCCATCGGATATGCTTTGAATTGTCGATCAAGCATAAAACACCATTTTTGCCTTAGTGTAATGCACAACCATAAAAAAACACGGTCCTAGGTGTGTTATTCAAACAAGTACTTATTAGATGGGGGCTCCACTTTGCACACAAGTCAATTTCAACTAGGTTGAGGTGTGTGCAAAGTATTGTGACTATCGGATATGCTTTGCATGGTTGATCGAGCATTAAATACCATTTTTGCCTTAGTGTCAAGCACATTCATTAAAAAAAACGGTCCTAGGTGTGTAATCTGATGAAGTACTTATCGGATGGGTGTGCCTCTTTGTAAACAAGTTAATACCACCTAGGCTGAGGCATAGGAAAAGTATTGTGTGCATCGGATATGATTTGCATGGTCGATTGAGCATTAAATACAATTTTTGCCTTAGTGTCATGCACATCCGTAAAAAAACACGTTGCTAGGTGTGTTATCCGATCAAGTACTTATGGGATGGGAGCTTCACTTTACACAAAAGTCCATTTCAACTAGGTTGAGGTGTGTGCAAAGTATTGTGACCATCGGATATGCTTTGCATGGTCGATCATGCATTATACAGCGTTTTTCCCCTAGTGATATGCACATCCGTAAAAAAACATGCCCTTAGGTGTGTTATTTGACCAAGTGCTTATCGGATGGGAGTGCCTCTTTGAGAACATGTCAATACCACCTAGGTTGAGGCGTAGGAAAAGTATTGTGCCCATCGGATATCCTTTGCATGGTCAATCGAGCATTAAATACCATTTTTGCTCGTGTCATGCACATCCGTAAAAAAACACGCTGCTAGGTATGGTATCCAATCAAGTACTTATGGGATGGGCACGCCACTTTGCATGTAAGTCAATTCCACCTAGTTTACGGTGTGTGCAAAGTATTGTGCCCATCGGATATGCTTTGCATTGTTGATCAAGCATAAAACACCGTTTTTGCACTAATGTCATGCACAACCATAAAAAAACACGGTCCTAGGTGTGTTATTCAAACAAGTACTTCTCAGATGGGGGCTCCACTTTGCACGCAAGTCCATTTCAACTAGGTTGAGGTGCGTGCAAAGTATTGTGACCATCGGATATGCTTTGCATGGTCAATCAAGTACTTATGGGATGGGTGCGCCACTTTGCATGTAAGTCAATTCTAGATAGTTTAAGGTGTGTGCAAAGTATTTTGCCCATCGGATATGCTTTGAATTGTCGATCAAGCATAAAACACCGTTTTTGCCTTAGTGTAATGCACAACCATTAAAAAACACGGTCCTAGGTGTGTTATCTGACTAAGTACTTATTAGATTAGTGTGCCTCTTTGAAAACAAGTCAATACCACCTAGGTTGAGGCATAGAAAAAGTATTGTGCCCATCGGATATCCTTTGCATGGTCGATCAAGCATTAAATGCCATTTTTGCCGTAGTGTCATGAACATCCATAAAAAAACACGCTGCTAGGTATGTTATCTGATCAAGTACTTATGGGATGGGTGTGCCACTTTGCATGTAAGTCAATTCAAGATAGTTTAAGGTGTGTGCAAAGTATTGTGCCCATCGGATATGCTTCGCATTGTCAATCAAGCATAAAACACTGTTTTTACCTTAGTGTAATGCACAACCATAAAAAACACGGTCCTAGGTGTGTTATTCAAACAAGTACTTATCGTATGGTGGCTCCACTTTCCACGCAAGTCAAGTTCAACTAGGTTGAGGTGTGTGCAAAGTATTGTGACCATCGGATATGCGTTGCACGGTCAATCATGCATTATACACCGTTTTTCCCCTAGTGATATGCACATCTGTAAAAAAACACGCCCTTAGGTGTGTTATACAACCAAGTACGTATCGTATGGGTGTGCCTCTTTACAAACAAGTTAATACTAGCTAGGTTGAGGTGCAAGTAAAGTATTTTGCCCATCGGATATGCATTGCATGGTCAATTGAGCTTCAAATACCATTTTTGCCTTAGTGTCAAGCACATTCGTTAAAGAACACGCTCCTAGGTCTGTTATCCGATCAAGTACTAATCGGATGGACACACCACTTTGCATGCAACTCAATAACACCTAGTTTGAGGTGCGTGCAAAGTATTGTGTCCATCGGATATGCTTTGCTTTGTATATCATGCATTAAACACCGTTTGTGCCTCAATGTCATGCACAACCATTAAGAAATATGCTTTTAGGTGTGTCATCCAACCAAGTGCTGATCGGATGGTGTAGTACTTTGAATGTAACTCAATACCACCTCTTTTGAGGCTCATGCAAAGTACTGTGCCCATTGGATATGCTTTGCATGGTCGAGGGAGAATTAAATACCGTTTTTGCCTTAGTGTCATACACAAGCGGTAAAAAACACGATCCTAGAAGAGTTATTTGAACAAGTGCTTATCAGATTGGGACACCTCTTTGCACACAAATCAATACTACCTAGGTTGAGGTGTGCGCAAAGTATTATGCCCATAGGATATGATTTGCATTGCCAATCATGCATTATACAACATATTCATCCTTGTGATACGCACTACCGTCAAAAAACGCGCTCCTAGGTGTGTTATCCGAACAAGTACTTATGGTATGGGAGCATCACTTTGCATGAAACTCAACACCACATAGGTTGAGGCATATGCAAACTATTTTCAAGTACTTCTCAGATGGGGGCTCCACTTTGCACGCAAGTCTGTTTCAACTAGGTTGAGGTGCATGCAAAGTATTATGACCATTAAATATGCTTTGCATGGTCGATCACACATTATACACCGTTTTTCCCCTAATGATATGCACATCCGTAAAAAAAACACGCCCTTAGGTGTGTTATCTGACCAAGTACTTATCGGATGGGTATGCCTCTTTGCAAACAAGTCAATACCACCTAGGTTGAGGCGTAGGAAAAGTATTGTGCCCATCGCATATGCTTTGCATGGTTGATCGAGCATTAAATACTATTTTTGCCTTAGTGTCATGCACATCCATTAAAAAACACGCTGCTAGGTATGTTATCCGATCAAGTACTTATGAAATGGCCATACCACTTTGCATGTAAGTCAATTCCACCTAGTTTAAGGTGTGTGCAAAGTATTGTGCCCATCAGATATGCTTTGCATTGTGGATCAAGCATAAAATACCATTTTTTCCTTAGTGTCATGCAAAACCATAAAAAAACACGGTCCTAGGTGTGTTATTCAAACAAGTACTTCTAAGATGGGAGCTCCAGTTTTCACGCAAGTCCATTTCAACTAGGTTGAGGTGTGTGCAAAGTATTGTGACCATTGGATATGCTTTGCATGGTCGATCACGCATTATACACCATTTTTCCCCTAGTGATATGCACATCCGTAAAAAAACACGCCCTTAGGTGTGTTATACAACCAAATACTTATCGGATGGGTGTGCCTCTTTGAAAACAAGTCAATACCACCTAGGTTGAGGCATAGGAAAAGTATTGTGCCCATCGGATATGCTTTGAATGGTCAATCAAGCATTAAATACCATTCTTGCCTTAGTGTCATGCACATCCATAAAAAAACACGCTACTAGGTATGTTATCCGATCAAGTAGTTATGGGATGGGTGTGCTACTTTGCATGTAAGTCAATTCCACCTAGTTTAAGGTGTGTGCAAAGTATTGTTCCCATCGGATATGCTTTGCATTGTCGATCAAGCATAAAACACCGTTTTTGCCTTAGTGTAATGCACAACCGTAAAAAAGCACAGTCCTAGGTGTCTTATTCAAACAAGTACTTCTCAGATGGGGGCTCCACTTTGCACGCAAGTCTGTTTCAACTAGGTTGAGGTGCATGCAAAGTATTTTGATCATCAAATATGCTTTGCATGGGCGATCACGCATTATACACCGTGTTTCCCCTAGTCATATGCACATCTGTAAAAAACACGCCCTTAGGTGTGTTATTTGCCCAAGTACTTATCCGATGGGTATGCCTCTTTGAAAACAAATCAATACCACCTAGGTTGATGCATAGGAGAAGTATTGTGTGCATCAAATATGCTTTGCATGGTCGATCAAGCATTAAATACCATTTTTGCCTTAATGTCATGCACATTCGTAAAAAAACACGCTACTAGGTATGTTATCCCATCAAGTACTTATGGGATGGG
Organism: Dipteris shenzhenensis; assembly: GCF_047967505.1. NCBI lineage: Eukaryota > Viridiplantae > Streptophyta > Polypodiopsida > Gleicheniales > Dipteridaceae > Dipteris > Dipteris shenzhenensis. Next base: position 18,020,860 of record NC_141624.1, read on the forward strand.
TGTGCCACTTTGCATGTAAGTCAATTCCACTTAGTTTAAGGTGTGTGCAAAGTATTATGCCCATCGAATATGCTTTGCATTGTTGATCAAGCATAAAATACCATTTTTGCCTTAGTGTAATGCACAACCATAAAAAAACACGGTCCTAGGTGTGTTATTCAAACAAGTACTTATTGGATGGGGGCTCCCCTTTGCACGCAATTCTCTTTCAACTAGTTTGAGGTGCGTGCAAAGTATTGTGACCATCGGATATGCTTTGCATGGTCGATCATGCATTATACACCGTTTTTCCTGTAGTGATATGCACATCCGTAAAAGAACACGCCCTTAGGTGTGTTATTTGACCAAGTACTTATCGGATGGGTGTACCTCTTTGAAAACATGTCAATACCACTAGGTTAAGGCGTATGAAAAGTATTGTGCCCATCGGATATGCTTTGCATGGTCGATTGAGCATTAAATACCATTTTTGCCTTAGTGTCATGCACATCCGGAAAAAAACACACTGCTAGGTATGTTATCCGATCAAGTACTTATGGGATGGGTGCACCACTTTGCATGTAAGTCAATACCACCTAGTTTAAGGTTTGTGCAAAGTATTGTGCCCATCGAATATGCTTTGTATTGTTGATCAAGCATAAAACACCGTTTTTGCCTTAGTGTCATGCATAACCATAAAAAAACACGGTCCTAGGTGTGTTATTCAAACAAGTACTTTTTAGATGGGGGCTCCACTTTGCATGCAAGTCTATTTCAACTAGTTTGAGGTGTGTGAAAGTATTGTGACCATCGGATATGCTTTGCATGGTTGATCATGCATTAGACACCGTTTTTCCCCTAGTGATATGCACATCTGTAAAAAAGCACGCCCTTAGGTTGATGTGCATGCAAAGTATTGTGTCTATCAGTTATGCTTTGCATGGGGGATCACACATTATACACCGTTTTCCCCCTAGTGTTATGCACATCCGTCAAAGAACATGCTCTTAGGTGTATTATCATGCCAAGTACTTATTGAATGGGTGTTCCACTTTGCATGGAATACCATACCACTGCCTTTGAGTCATGTGCAAACTATTGTGCCCATCAGATATGCTTTGCATGGTAGACTGAGTATTAAATACCGTTTTTGCCTTGGTGTCATGCAGAACTGTCAAAAAACATGATCCTAGGTGTGTTTTTCAAACAAGTACTTATCGGATGGGATGCCACTTTGCACACAAGTCAATACTACCTAGGTTGAGGAACGTGCAAAGTCTTGTGTCCATTGGATATGCTTTGCATAGTCGATCGCACATTATACACCATTTTGTTCCTAGTGTTATGCACAATCGTCATAAAATACGTTTGCAGGTGTATTATCCGAACAAATACTTATGGGATGGGTGCACCACTTTGTATGCAAGAAGTCAATACGACCTAGGTTGAGGCGTGTACAAAGTTTTGTGCCCATCGGAGAAATGTAGATGCGATAATATTAGCAAATTCTCGGTATGTGTACATGTGTGTGTGTGTGGCAAACAATTTTGATACAACAAAGTAAACACCTCGTGCACAAATCATGCACTTCATACCTTGAGTATTGTGTCAAAATAAAAGCTGAAATAAGCTTGTTGATGAGGATAAATACGCCCTTGAATAAAAGCACAGCTGTTGTATGACCACAATAGGATCGCTTTGACACCTGTGATTTTGCCCACATGTAAGTTTGCAAATAGTATAAAAAATCGTATAATAATATATTAATAGTTTGCAAATGTGTATAGCAAGTGAGTAATGGGAAGTGGAAGTGGGAGTGAGGAGGGAGGAGTGGAATGGGAGAGGGGAGGTAATAGGGGTGTATGATAATAAGTATAAAAAATAGTATAATAATATATTAATAGTTTGCAAATGGCAAGTGAGTAATGGAAAGTGGAAGTGAGAGTGGGGAGGGAGGAATGGAATGGGAGAGGGGGAGGTAATAGGGGAGTAAAATAATAAGGGAGTGAAATGAATGAGGGGAGTTAATAGGGGATGAAAAAGAGGAGGGTGGGATGGGGAAATATGGGATTTTGGGAAATGGAAGGGTGGGATGGGGAAATGGGAGGAGTATGGTGGGACGTGGTGGAAATGTGGGATGGGAGTGGTGGCAATGGGGGAGGAAGAAGAAATGGACGGGGGGAGGGCCAATGGAAGATTGGGATGAGGGATGGGGGTCCAATGGGAGAGGGGGAGTAATGGGAGCCAATGGGAGAGGGGAGGAATGGAAAGCCAATAGGAGAGAGTGGAGGAATGGAAAGCCAATAGGAGAGGAGGAGGAAAACCTAGTTTTTCTTATATATAGTCTTCCTTCTTCATTCATTCTCCCCTCATTTCATTCATTGAAGCAAGAAAGCAAGGACGAGCAAGAAAGCAAGGAAGGAAGAGCAAGAAAGTGCAAAGTTACAAACTTTTTCCAGGTACTTGTAAATTTTGTTGATTAACTCTTTATCTAAGTTTTGTAGATTTGTTTTTTGTAAATTTGAATAGAGAGAAAGAAAGAAAGAGAGAGAGGAACTAGAGAGAGAGAAAGTTTAGAGAGAAGGAGAGGAGCCTTGGGGGCCGTGGCCTCCAGGAGGAAGAGGGAAGTGGAGGGGGGAGAGAGAGGGAGGAAAGGAGGGAGGGAGGAGAGAGAGAGGGGGGTATGAGAGAGAGAGGTTCGAGAGTGAGGTGGGGGGATGGAGGGGGGGATGGAGGGGTGGAGGGGGGAGAGAGAGGGAGGAAAGGAGGGAGGGAGGAGAGAGAGAGAGGGGTATGAGAGAGAGAGGTTTGAGCGTGAGGTGGGGGGATGGAGGGGACGAAGCTGCTGGGGCGGGAGGGGGAGGCGGCGACAGAGGGGGGGAGCAGAGAAGGAGGTGAGGGGTGGCTGAGGCGAGGCGGAGAGTGAGGCGAGGCTGAGGCGAGGCGAGGTGGAGGGGTGGCTGAGGCTGAGGCGTGGTGGAGGCGGAGAGTGAGAAGGAGGTGAGGGGTGGCTGAGGTGAGGCAGAGAGAGGCAGACAGGAGCAGGCGAGGGGTGGCTGAGGTGAGGCGGAGAGAGACGGAGAGGAGCGGGTGAGGGGTGGCTGAGGCGGAGGGGCTGAGCGGTAGGGGCTAGCGGTAGGGGTCGAGCGGGGGCTATCGGGGGCTAGCGAGAGGGGCTGAGCAGGGCTAGCAGGAGAAAGGCGGAGAGGAGCAGGGGAGGGGTGGTTGAGGCGGAGGGGCTAGCGGGAGGGGCTGACCGAGGCTGAGAGAGGGAGGGTGGCGTAGAGAGGGAGGGGAGATGGTAGGGGAGGGGAGGATAGGCAAGGTGGAGAGAGGCGGAGAGGAGCGGGTGAGGGGTGGTTGAGGCGGAGGGGCTAGCGGGAGGGGTTGAGCGGTAGGGGCTAGCGGGAGGGGTTGAGCGGGGGCTATCGGGAGCTAGCGGGAGGGGCTAAGCAGGGCTAGCAGGAGAGAGGCGGAGAGGAGCGGGTGAGGGGTGGCTGAGGCAGAGGAGCTGAGCGGTAGGGGCTGAGAGAGGGAGGGCGGCGTAGAGAGGGAGGGGAGACGGTAGGTGAGTGGAGTGAGGCAAGTAGGGGAGTGAGTGCACTGGAGGAGAGAATTCCTGGTGGCCGCAGCCGCCAGGGTGAGAGGAGTGAGGGGAGGGAGAGGAGAGATAGAGAGAAAGAGGAGTGAGAGTAGAGAGAGAACGATGAGGGAGAGTAGAGAGAGAAAGTAAGGGAAGAGAGAGGAGTGAGGAGAGAGAGGAGAGAGAGAGGAGTGAGGAGAGGGAGGGGGGAGAGAGAGAGAGAGAGACAGAGAGAGAGAGAGAGGAGCTAGAGGAGAGAGAAAGAGAGGTCCTGGCGGCCATGGCCCCCAGGGTGAGAGGAGTGAGAAAAGGGAGAGGAGAGAGAGAGAATGAGGGGAGGGAGAGAGAAAGAGGAGTGAGGAGAGGGAGATTAGAGAGAGAAAGTTATGGAAGAGAGGGGAGTGAGGAGATAGAGGAGAGAGAAGGAGGAGCTCTGGCGGCCGCGGCCCCCAAGGGTGAGAGGAATGAGTGGAGGGAGGAGAGGATAGAGAGAGAAAGTGAGTGGAGGGGGGGGAGTGAGGGAAAGGGGAGGGGAGGAGAGAGAGATAGGAGAGGAGACAAAGACAGAGGAATGAGGAGAGGGAGAGGAGAGAGAGAAATTGAGGGAAGAGAGAGGATAGAGAGGAAAGAGAAGGAGGAGCCTTGGCAGCCGCGGCCTCCACAGATGAGAGAAGTGACAAGAATGAGGGGAGGAGAGAGAGAGAGAGAAAGTAAGGGTAGGGTAGGAGAAGGGGAGGAGAGGAGAGATAGATAGAAGGTGAGAGAAGTGAGAGGAATGAGGGGAGAGGAGAGAGAGAGAGAGAGAGAGAGAGAAAGTGAGGGGAGGAGAGGAGAGAGAGATAGAAGCCTTGGCGGCCGCGGCCCCCAGGGATGAGAGGAGAGTGAGAGGAGTAAGGGAGGGAGAGGAGTGAGAGAGAGGAGGGAAGGGGAGGGGAGGAGAGAGAGAGAAGGAAGAGAGAGAGAGAGGACTCCTGGGGGCCGCGGCCCCCAGCTGAGAGAAGAGGGAAGGGAGTGAAGAGGACATAGAGAGAAAGAAGAGTGAGAGAGAGAGAGGAGAGGTGAGTTAGAGTGGAAGACATGCGAATAGAGAGAGAAGAGAGGTGAGAAGACATGATGGAGAGGGGAAGGTACATGACTAGAGAGAGAGGAGAGATGAGAAGACTTTAGGGAGAGGGGAAGGTACATGACTAGAGAGAGAGGAGCGATGAGAAGACTTGAGGGAGAGGGGAAGGTATGCGACTAGAGAGAGGGAGATATGCGACTAGAGAGCGAGCTCCATTAGAGAGAGAGAGAGAGAGCCCACTACATAGAGAAGAGGAGAGGAGTAGAGGGAGAGAGGTCGAATTCTTACAACTAAGAGTAGAACGACCCACGAGCAAGAGTGATAAACAAGAGCCTACCACGAGCAAGAGTGACAAATAAGAAGCGACGTACAAGAAGAATGAAGAGGGACATACGAGAAGAATGTCGAACACAAATCGTACCAAGAAGAATGTTGAACACAAATTTGAATTCAAATTTATCTAGAAGAATGAATTCAAATTTCCCTCTCTTTTTTTAAAATTCAAATTTATTTTCTCTCTTAGCATGAAAGTTTCTATTTTATTTCCCCTTCTCCAGTAATAAAGATCACAAAAATCATTTATAAAAAGCTGGTCACCTTATGATGTAGGCCATGTGTATGTTTTGTTCCATGGTACCTCCTGCAGACATTGTGTGCATGTACATGCAGGGGAGATAACCATTGGAAGGTCTTTCTGTATCCCTTTTTGTTTACCTTACACCCAAGGGAACCCTTGCTAGCATGAGAACCTAGCCATAGATTTATCCTTGACCACCATGAGATGGCATGAGAAACTATGAGACTAGATGTATCCTTGACATAGCCTGAGGCATTTCCTTGAGGGGGGGTTTGTTGGGATATCTCAAGGTGTATGCCTTAGGCACACCTTATGTTTCTATGTGTGAGTGCTAGAGGCACAGTTAGGTGCCCACAAGCACAGTTAGGTGGTGGAGAGCCACATAGGATGATTGAGAGAATCTAGGAGTAGATTGAGGAGATGATTGTGGAGCTCTGAAGTCATCAGTGATGTCAGTGAGCTTGTATGAGGTGCCTACTTAAGGACCTCACTCTTCGTCATTCTATATGCAAGTATTCTGAGTTTGTGTCCACTCTACTCTTTCCTTTCAGTGTTCCAACAGTCGTGGCAGCAAGAGGAGGGGGTTTTTTTAGTAGGCATTACAATTCTTTTTAAATTAGTTCCTTATTTGAGTTTTTGAGTTCTATTTCAATTAGTTTCTTATTGAAATTTGAGTTTGTAAATTTGAAAAGAGAGAAAGCGAGAGAGAGAGAGAGAGAGAGAGAGAGAGAGAGAGAGAAGAGGAGAGGGGAGGTAGAGAAGGAGACAGAGGGAGGGAGATTAGGAGAGAGGGAGGGAGAGAGAGAGAGAGAAAGAGAGAGAAAGAAAGAAAGAAAGAAAGAAAGAGAAGGAGGGAGAGAGAGCGATTAAGAGAGAGATGAGGGGAGGAAGAGAAAGAGTGAAAGAGAGTAGGGAGAGAAAGAGATTAAGAGATAGAAGAGGGACGAGGGAGAGAAAGAGAGAGAATGAAAAGTCTTGCCACCAGAGGAGAGAGTAGAGAGTAGGGAGGGAGCTAGAGAGTAGAGAGTAGGGAGGGAGCTCCTGAGGAGGGGAGAGAGAGAGAGAAGATAGAGAATGAGAAATGAGAGAGAGAGAGAGAGAGAGAGAGAGAGAGAGAGAGAGAATGAGAAATAAGAGAGAATAGGGAGGGAGAGAAAGAGAGAGGAGAGAGGGAAAGAGAGAAATTAAGAGAGAGAAGAGGGGCTCTTGGCGGCTGTGGCCGCCAAAGGGAGAGAGTAGAGAGTAGGGAGGGAGAGAGAGAGAGAGAGAGAGAGAGAGAGAGAATGAGAGAGAGAATGAGAAATGAGAGAGAAGAGTAGGGAGGGAGAGAAAGAGAGAGAGGAGAGAGGGAGCGAGATTCCAAGAGAGAAGAGGGGCTCCATAAATGAGAGAGAAGAGTAGGGAGGGAAAGAAAGAGAGAGAGGAGAGAGGGAGACAGATTAAGAGAGAGAAGAGGGTCTCCTGGTGGCTGTGGCTGCCAGAGGGAGGGAGAGAGTAGGGAGGGAGAGGGAGAGAGAGAGAAAGAGAAAAATGAGAGAGAAGAGGGGAGGGAGACTGAGGGAGAGAGAGAGGGAGAGAGAGAGAAAGAGAGAGAGGGAGAGAGAGAGAATGAAACTTCTGGCAACCGTGGCCGCCAAGGGAGGGAGGGAGAGAGAGAGAGAGAGAGAGAGAGAATGAGAAATGAGAGAGAGGGAGAGAGAGAGAATGAAACTTCTGGCGGACTTGGCCACCAAGGGAGTGAGGCCGCCAAGGGAGGGAGGGAGGAAGAGAGAGAGAGATAGATAGATAGATAGATAGATAGAGAGAGAGAGAGAGAGAGAGAGAGAGAGAGAGAGAGAGAGAATGAGAAATGAGAGAGAAGAGGGGAGGGAGAGAAAGAGAGATTAAGAGAGAGCAGAGGGACAAAGGAGAGAGAGAAAGGGAGAGAGGGAGGGAGGGAGAGAGAGGGAGGGAGGGAGAGATTAAGAGAGAGAGAGAGAGAGAGAGGGAAAAAATGACAAATCCTAGCGGCCAAGAGGATAGAGGGAGGGAGGTAGAGAGGGTAAGAGAGAGAGAGAGAGAGAGAGAGAGAGAGAGATGAAGAGAGAGAATGATAAATTCTAGGTAGAGAGAGAAGAGGAGAGAGAGGGAGAGAATTACAAATCCTAGAGAGAGATTAAGAGAGAGAATAATAAATAGAAAGAGAGGTGGAGAGAGAGAGAGAGAGAGAGAGAAAATTACAAATCCTAGGGAGAGAGAGAGAGAGAGAGAGATGAAGAGAGAGAATGATAAATCCTAGCGGCCATGGGAGGGAGAGAAAGAGAGACTTGAGACAAACTAAGAGAGAGAGTGAGTGGGATGAGGAGAGCGAGGGAAGACATAAGAGTTGAGAGAGAGAGAGAGAGAGATTAAGAGAGAGAATGAGGTTTCTTGACTATGGCTAAGAGAGAATTAGGAGTCGAGAGAGATCAGGAAGCATCAGTTGGGTATCAGTGGACATATATCAATGGATGGATATCAAGAACCCGACCATTCAATATTTATTGAGTATCAGTGGGTTGCATAAGTGGATATCAGTGGAACAATTTTTAGTGGGTAGATTGCATCAGTTGGGTATCAGTGGACAGATATCAATGGATGGATAGATTACATGTCATCAGGAAGATTGGAGCTTTATCACTAGAGTGGGCATTTTATTTCATTGTAAAGCTTTATTGGCTAATTTTTTTACATTTGTACAAATATTTAAGCCTTGTAAAGCCTTCTAGGCTATTTCCCACATTTATTGCTATAAAATACTTTGTACCTCTCCGCTATTGGTCACATTTATTGCCATATGAAGCCTTTTGGGCTATTTCCCACATTTATTGTATCAAGCCTTGTATATTGTACTTTACTTGTATGTATCTAAATTCTTCATTATCTTTTCTTGTAGGATTATGGAGCAATCAACTAATGTGGGGGCTAGTCTAAATGACTCTGAGATTAGAGCATGGGTCTCTGATGTCACTTTCAATTTGAAAGGAAAGGAATATAGCCCCAACGGCTTTGGTAGGTGGACTTGATATCACATGGGCAGAAGAGCTTGGTTTCTTCATCAAAAGGAAAAGAGACTCTTTCTACTTATGTCAAAAAGGGAGTTCAATGATGTTGACGATCCATGGGATGCTACATCCTCTAAGAAAGATATGACTTCAAGCCTTGTAGTAGGCATAATGATAGAGCCAAAAGAGACTTTTATGGATATTTTCACAAAGAGTTCAGATCCTGAAGTTGGCGGTCTTCATTTTGTTGTATCAAGGAGAGACTCAAAGAACTTTGTGATGCTTCCTCCTCAACCATCAAAGTTTCCAGAGCTGCAAAGTGCATTGGAGGCTCTTGCATATACTTGGGAGCGATTTCCTAGTGTGATGGCAAAAAGGATGCATGCAAAGAATATGTTTGAGTACTTTCAGGATGCACAATATGCACCTTAAATTCAAGGATCTTCACATGAAGGAGATCAAGCACAGACGTCGATGCAAGGGCAAGAAGAATATGCACACTGTCACGAACATGTAGAACATGAGCGCAAACTTCTAGAGCAAGAAATGGTGGATGTCACTAAGGATGATGAAATACAAGCCTTGAGTGCACAGGAATTTAAAAAAATTGAAGAAGATCAAGGTCGATCCACTACAGTTATGGTAGAAGCTCTTGCTGGCAAACCACGACGTGAAATGCAAAAGGCTAGTACTGCAAGAGCCATGGTTCCAAGCATTAGAAAAAGGTATCGTCCCACTGTAAAGAAAGATCATGTGGATGGAAAACGGTTAAAAGAAGAGAAAGATGAAGAAGACTCAGAACCCGAAGCTAAAGATGATCAGGATGAACTCACATCATTGAAAAATCTCAATCTACATCTTAATGAAGCAGTAACAGATGATGATGTGGGATATATCTAGGGTCAAAGGACGTGGTTTGTGAATGCCAGAGATGTGGAAGCTGCAGCTGTCTTTATTAATAGCCGAAACCTTGATATATCCTATGCACTGCAAATATACGAGGCTTTGAGAGATGGAAAGAAACTTGTGGCAAGCAACATGGTCCTGCATCCAATAATGTTTTGTCCAATCAAAAATAGCTTTTTGGATCAAATTACATTTACAAGGCCTACACATTTCGAGGAAACCTTCACTCAATTCTTTAAAGACACTCTTAAAAATATTCCACATGAACAAGGCCAAGAGGCACAAGGTGAGAATATGTTGAAGGAAGAAAAGAAGGAATTCCTCCTTAATTGCAGATTCCATCCCATTGATGGTCAACATTGGGCTTATGCTTGTTATCAGATCGCCAAAGAAGCAAAGGAGGTCAAAAGACTCACTTCAGAACAATTTGCAAAGATATCTTCATTCCATTGTTATCCTGCAACCATTTGTATATTCAAGCATGAGATCAAGTATTTGATTGAGTCCGAAAGACTTAATCATTATGTCCGTGGAAAGCGTAAGATATCCTCAACATCAGAGGTCTTACAGAAGGCAAGGGTTGTATGGACAACATTTGGTTCTCCAAATCCTGATTTGAAGAGAAAGGTCACAAAAGCAGATGCCAACACACTCACAAACTTCTATACTTCTTTGAGTGCAGTTATGCCTAGGGGAACTCAAGAGCGAGAAGAAAATATGACAAGCCTCAAGGTGGTGAGAGACAGCTATGCCGACTACACTTCCATCATTTTTCATCCTGTTAAAGTGTTCAATGAGATGCTTGAAGCGTGCATTGCATGTGAGCCCACGAGTGTTGACTTATGAAGCTCCTTTGTTTGTCTTCGGAAAGTCAAAGGTAATGGATAAGAAGGAGTTGATGGCAAGGATGTGGAGGCCTATAAAGTACTTACCAGACAAGTATGCATCCATGGCAGCACAGAAACTTTTAAAGAAAGAATCGTTTTTTGGAAAGAAAGACAAAGACCACTGCTTGGAAGAATGCATCAATGTACAGGTGAGTCCATTCAGTATTTGCTATCAGAGAAACAAATCCCACTTAGTCATTGTAACATTGACTATAATGTGGTCAACCATATAGCTTCTTTGTCAACACCCAAGGTAAAGCTATGGGCAAACAAGCGGATTAAAAAGGATGAAGATGGGTCAGAAATAGTAACCTCTTAAATGAGAAAAGAAATCCCACAACAGGTGGTTGCATATGTGGAAAGATTGATCAGCGAGATAAGGATGCCGACAGATATGCAACAAAGCTTTCAATTCAATGTAGAGGTTACGTCAAAGTCTGGAAAGCTTGTGAACTTCAGGGGAGTTTCAAAAGATGACTTCATCAAGAATGAGTCAGCATGGGACAAGCCACAACTATTCTTCATCAATGAAGTTTCTAGCGATGATATCCATAACTTCATTGATAGAATAGTATATACCACCATTAGCAAAGTGGCAATTTTTTGTTGATAAACAAGACAAAGAAGCCATGCAGGTTACTCTAGAGCGAGCATATTCATCAGATTTGAAGATCAGACAATACTTAGCGGTATGAACTCTCTATTTCTCAACTAAATACCATTGTTTTAATAAGATTTAAATTTAAAGATAATGAATCTAATCTCTCATATTTGTTTATAGGCAATAGAGGGAGAAGAAATGGATGAAGTCAATATGGAGGCACTCCCTTCTACTTCAGCAATGCAACCACCTCTAAATTTGGTTGAAGAATCCCATGAGCAGAAGAGCTTTGAAGATACCATGGAAAAGCAGAATGACCGCAAACATAGAATACAAGCTATGACAGAGACCCATTTTGCAAATTTAGCTGCATTGGATAAAATGGAAAGCTCATTTGAAGTTAGGGTCGTTTTGAAACAAGAACCTCAGTATTTGAGCTTTGGTAGAGAGGAGGTTTCAATCCTCTCCAATCCTTTAAAAGAGGTTAATGACAATGCTATCCTGGCCATTCTCAGGTAATGTTTGTTTATTTGTTGCTACTTCAATGAGCTAACATTTGTTTATTTGTTTACAATGTAGTTATATCTCAATTTCCTAGTGGAGAATGTAGAATCAATTCTATGAGCTAACATTTGTTTATTTCTTGGTGCAGTGTAGTTATTGAATCTCAGCTTCCTAGTGCAGTGCAGAATCATGTCTACATGCTTCATTCTCTCCTTTCTTCTATTCTTAGCTCTCCTCAAAAGACTATAGAAGATGTTTGTACCTGGTAAAGCCCTTTGAATTTAGATGGGGTGCGAGTCATCTTTATGCCTTATCATGAGGAGTAAGTATCAAATCCAACATTATTTTTACTATTTCTTTGGCAAGTTTGTGTTAAACAATAATCATTTTTGATCTGGTCGTGTAGCTCACATTGGAGTCTAATCACTTGGGACGTTGAAGTCAACCGTTTGTGGTTTGTGAATTCAATGGAAGGCTATCGTGCCAACTCCCCAAGGTAATTATTCTCTTAATATTTTTGTTACTTTTTTTGTATCTTATGATCATGACATATTAATATATTTCATATGTCATGATGGACAGTGCTGCATATCGGCTAGTATCTGCTGTCAGAACAACTAGGGAGCAACAAGACCAAGTAGAATTCAAACGACGTCTACCAGTCGAGCAAAAAGATGGGCATAGCTGTGGGTGGAGAGTTGCCTACAACTGCATGTTGTTTCTTAGAGATATTTTTGATTTGGAGTTACCAGTCAAAATGGAATCATGTACAGAAGCCGATCTACTAGTGTTTTGGGCTGAGAGTATTCAGCGTCTAATTGCTACCATTGGGAAACAACCTGAAAATATGACTACATTGTAGCATGTATAAAACCTTATCTTTATACTTGTATGCTTGTTTAAGCCTTTAATTGGGATGTGTAAATCTCATAACTTTTTTATATTTTCCTCCAAGAGGAGAAGAGACTGAGTCTAATGAAAGCATGCTATCTTTATACTTCTATGATTATTTAAACCTTTATTTTTATTTGGGATGTGTAAATCTCATAACTTTTTAAAATTTTCCTCTAAGAGGAGGAGAGACTCACTCTAATGAAAGCATGTATGAAACCTTATCTGTGTACTTCTATGCAGTCTAATGAAAAAACCATTATTAATGTTGGGGAACAACAAAAAAATATGACTACATTGCAGCATGTATGAAATCTTATCTTTATATTTCTATGCTTGTTTAAGCCTTTATTTGGGATGTGTAAATCTCATAACTTTTTTATATTTTTATAGCAGAAGGAGGATGTAGAAGACATAGCAAGTGAAGAAGAATACGATGTAGACTACTCTCTCAATAAGATGAGTCATGAAAATATGACTCTATTGCAGCAGATTGGAAGTTCATTCACCACTATGTTGTTAATTCAACAACAACCTCATACTTTTAAATTTGGTGAAGAAGAGATTTTAATCCTCTTGAATCCTAAGAAAGAGGTTAATGTCAAAGTCATTACAACCATCTTCAGGTTTGATGCAGCCTTTTCCTTGGCTTTATACTTGCATATTTTGATTAAACCCAAGAAGCTAATACTTTTTTTAATAATATAGTAATGTTATAGCAGATTTTCCTCAAAATATACAAAGAGTTTCATATATGCTCGATCCTCTTATTTCTGAAGTGCTTAGCAACAAAAAAGAAACCATAGAGGATTTTTGCAAGTGGTTGAAGCATGTTCCTATGAATGAGGCACAAGTTATCTTTACAGCATATTATGAGAAGTAAGCAACAAACCCTACTTGTTTTTTCTATTGCGTTGCTAGAATTGTCTCAAACACAGTAATTATTCTTTACTGATAATGCAGCTCACATTGGAGTTTGGTGGTCGTGGACATCTTTGCTAAGAAGTGCTTCTTTGCCAACTCAATGACATCTGTCCATGGCACTGTTTTAGAGTAAGTATAGACTACACTTGTTGTCACTTCTTGACATGTAGATTGATATGCAATGCACATATTCACTCTTGTTATATGTTTTGATGTGCAGATCGTCTCTCCCATGCTTTTTTGCTTGCCTTGGCTTCTTGCTCTTCAGTCCTTATCTTTTTCTTGGCCAACCTTGTTTGCTCTAATTCCATTCTATTTCAACTCTTTTTGCCTCCTCTGTGACTCTTTCATTCTCTCCACCTCCTCTTTCTTGGCATTCTTGGTGTGCAGCATATTGATATATTGATTAAATGTCAAAACAAGTGAATGACTATAATCCATGTATGCCTCTCCTTGCACCCTTGCAATGGTCACATTCTCACAAGGGATTTTTAGAAGGTCTACCACCCATCTACTTAGTGTCTGACCCTCTCGTGGGGCTATTGTTGTTCCCATGCTACTGAGAGCTACCCCTCCAAGTCTCCAGTCCTTGATGTGCATGGACCTGACTCATGTCCTCCTCAAACAATTCTTGGTGTCCCTCCAAAGTCTCTAGTCCCTACTATGCATGGAATCAAACCGATATCCTCCTCGAACAATACTTGGTGTTCCTCAAGTCCTGATTGTTCTTCTGAAGCTATTTGTAATGGCAAGTTGGGCTCTATAATAGTAACTTGGTGCTCCTAGATGGCATGTGATAAAAACATAAAGCTTCTCTATTGAAGGGCCATATCCAAGTGGCATGAAATCTTGCTTTCATGTTTGACTCCATGAGAGTAGTGGCTAGAGCTCAGGATGATATGCTAGCAAGATTTGCTTTTGAAACTGGGGGGGGAGAAATTATTCATCAACCAAACACATCCTTGTTGAAATTGCTCTTAAAAGACTTAAAGATTGATACATTGAGAGGCTAGAGCTTGTAGGAAGTGTGGGCTCACAATGTAATGATATAAACACCCCATTCTTCTACCTTGGCTACAACATCCAATCGAATGTGGGTTCCATGTCCATCAATTATTAGCAAGTGCCAATTGGTTGGTGTGAACCCATTTGGGAGGGAGGCCTTAAAATACTCAAGCCATGCAATAATCAATTGGCCTGCCATCCAAGCCTTGTTTAGCATTGACATGACAGCTCCCTCCTCAGATTGGCTAAGGAAATTTTGCATTGCTCTTTTAACTTTGAAAATGTAATATCCTGAAAGGAAAAATCTTGTTGTGTTCACACAGCAAGGGATTGTACACCCCAATCCCTTGAATCAGGTCTTAGCCCATATACTTGCCTTGAACCTTTCCTAGAAAACTCTTTCATTCCTAGGTCTTTCGAGCCTTGCCCCCCTATCTCATTAACATTCCATATGTTTTGAGGTGGGCATTGTTGTAAATTATACATTTTCTCCAAATTGTCATGGAGAGACTGTTGAGAGTTGTGGTGCCATGAGCACTTGTAGAGCAAAGGTATGAGCAAAGGGCAAGTTGCCACATGGCATAGAGGAGATATCCCACATGTGAGCAAGCAAATGGATGTAAGTACCCTCACCTATAAAAGGGAGGCTCATTTGAAGTAATATCAATCAAACACTTTGCACTATCTCAAGATTCTCTTTATGAGTCCAAGCTAATCTATCTTGGAACCTAATTGACTTGAGGTACATGTCATGAGCACTCTCTTCATCATGTTTGTACTTAGGTTGCATCCTCCTTAGATTAGTGTTGTATTAGGATGTTGTCTCATGACTAGGAGAGCTCGATCCCTCTCTTTGACATGGTATCAGAGCTTAGCTTCTAGCTCTTCTATATTAGATGTAGATTTTTTTCGTGTTGATGTTCATTCTTGAGAGGATAAGCTTCAATTTTCTTGAGAGTTCTATTCTAGTTTAGGAAAGAGTCTTCAAGCTTTTGCTTCGGGTCCTTATGGCTGTTGTCTAATCTCCTTTCCAAAGGGGACATAAGCTGGCCTTAGGAACTGCCACAATTGAGCCGCCATCGCCATAGTAGCCACTCTACAAAGCAAGCAAACTACAATAACTCTTCTACATTCGACAAGCAGCACATGCAAGAGCTAAAGCAAAATAAGCCGAATGACTATGCAACAAGCAAAGCACAAGCAAGCAGCCGAATCTACAACAGCAAGCAAGAAAAAGGCAACTACTCTATGCAACAAACTACAATAAGCACCTGAATCTCCAAAGGCAAGCGACATAGCCTACGACACTAGCACTATAGCAGTTAGCCTTGCTTACAACGATGGACCACTGAGTGGCTCCTATAGATGGGCGTCTCAATAGCCTCAACTCCTATGGATCCCGCTGGTCTCTGCTCCATAACAGCGCCTACCAGCAATCACTGCACCTGAGGGCAACTGCAAGCCGCTACAACAGAAACTCTGAACTCCAGACAACAGCGGATAGCCTTCTCCTTCAATGCTCAGCCGACGGAATCAGCTTCCAAAGACCACAGCGGATAGCCTTCTCCTTCAATGCTCAGCCGACGGAATCAGCTCATCGACGCTCCTTTGCAATGACCCGACCGGCTCTCAAATGGGCTGCTACAACTCTACAGAGCTTAAGGCTCTCACCACCTCTGTCTAACTCCAACGGCTGTTGAAGGCCTTCTCCTGCAAGGTGCACCCGCATCTCCTCAGTCTCAACTAGACTCCCGACGGCACCATAGCTTCCAACTATATCCAAACGCCGACTTCTCCAAGCTCCCGCAAGTCTTCGATTCCTCCTCCACGAGCCCGAATTTGCAGCATCTCCAAGCATCCTCCTCATCGCGTCACCGGCTGCAAGAAGCCTCAAAGCTTCCATTTCCTTAGAAATGTTCTAAGGTTCAACCTTAGGACACGTGGCAGCTCCATGGAAGAGCCATGTGGCAGAACATAAACTGTGTATTGATGCGATTAATTAATCACTTGAATTTTGAGGTAGGTGGTTTGGGTCCAATGATCCAATCACATGGACCATGGTTTGTTGGGAGGTATTCAACATGAACTTCAGATATGGTCTTCTTCAATGTTGATAGTATTGTATCTCCAGTTGATCATCACAAACTAAAAAAGCATGACACCCACTTGTTGACACATTTACATGCATAAAATGTCATAAAATCTCCACAAATTCCATCATAGATTAATAGCCTATATAAATTATAAGCACGAATTGAACAAGCATGATACCTGCTTGTTGACAAGAATGATACCTACTTGTTAACAATCCTTCATGTATTAAAGTCCATGTAGCCTCCATAAATTCTATTGTAATAATTTGTAACCACATCAATTAAAGATTAAATATTATCTCAACTGAGCACTCTCCATACCCAAGAAATCCATGCATGGTCCAAATTGGGATTCCTTTGATCAAAACATGAAAACTAGGCCTTAGAGCTCTATAAATAACAAAGATTTAAATCTCTATCCATAGGACTAGCAGCTCATCTATTAGTGGTTTGATGTATATTTTTCACCTTTTAGTTTTTAGGAATAAGGAGAGAAATCATGAGTTTTTCCTTATTTATAGTCAACCATGGGGGGATGAGTTTTTGCTTCTTTATAGTCAACCATGGGGAGATGATATAATGAATCACCAAAACTATAAGCTATGCAGAGAAGTAGAGCATAGTCAAATAGCATTCGCACCATCTATCTCATGATTCCAAGACATAAGTTTGTGAATACCTTGCAAATTTTGGACATATGTTATGAATGGGCTTCCATAATATAGTACAATCCATAGGAATCCTTAGAGTTCCATTAGCGGAACTGTTCATAGAATGCATGTCATTAATTTTGCTATGGATTTACACTTCAACATATCTTGTATAAGGTTAATGATTGAAAAGTGTCTCAAGTACTTGACTAGGATGGCCTTGCCCTACAAGTCCTATCTATTACAAAGAGCCTTGCATTTTGGACAATTAGCCAAATCTCAATGTTCTTATTGAAAGGATAGTGTTGTAGTCCATCCCAAAACTCAACAATATTTTCTTTGCTTCATATCTTGATGCAAGAACATTGGTAAAATGATGAAAATTTTAATAATCATAAACCTAAAATTTCACACCATATATATGTCATGCAGCTATGTCAATAAAGGTGATACACTAGTCTCTGACCACCTATATGTTTTTTAAAAATTTAGGATTGAAAGGTTGTGACCTTCCCACCCAAGTTGCCATGCAGAGAAATTCAAATGACTGTAAGTAATGAGCTTCATGGACTTTGCCTTCAACTCCATCTCCGATCTTGCTTTGATACCAATTGAAGAAACCACAGATGCAAAGTATTGGAACAATAAACTATAGAAACTGCATAAATGACAACACCAAGTGAACTAAAAGGGAAATAAAGTCATATATTCCAGTTAAAAGAGACTACGTCTCGTATGATGTGTCAACTCACTACATCTGCCATGAAATAGAAGAGCTCAACAAGGTTGGTGTGGGCAAGATGAACATCATGATGCATGTTTGTGTGAGAAATCAAAGGTAGAGGCTCCTCAAAGGGAGAGGCTCCTCGAATTGCACCACAATCTATTTCTAGGTCATTCTTCATTGAGATCCCTAAACACTCCCATGAAAACTAGGCAACCATGCAGCACTGCCACACTCAAAATGCCTACAACCCCCTCAGACCTAGCCTAGTCATGCTAATCCAATGCCCTCGTAAGTTTGCCTCCAACATCTCTCTCTCTCTCTCTCTCTCTCTCTTGTTTCAAGCAGGTGGAATGGGCTGAGAATTTATTTGTACAGGAGTCTCTACTCCAAGGAGGAAAAAATTTACCTTATGATGAATGGTCGAATGTGGAAAAGAATATGGAAAAGGCTAGGGAAAGGAAAAATAGGAGGTGAGGGGAAACTATGTACCACTCCTTATCCATTTTTATATAGGTTGCCTTTACAATGTAAACATGGAAAATTTTATATAACCCTCCTTATACATTTTTGTATATGTTTCCTTGACAATGTAAACATGGGAAAATTTATGTACCCCTGCTTATAGATTTTTGGATATGTTGCCTTTATAATGCAAAGATGTGGAAGTCTATGCACCTCTCTTTATAATGTAAATTACAAAAATTTTCTAGTATAAATGCATTAAGTTACTGACATTAATGTCCTTTAATGTATAAAGTACTTGGTCACCATGTTCTCTCATGCATAGTTTAATGTTCTCAATGAGTATAGTTAAGTACCTTAAGTACTTCACAATACCATTAAGTACATAAAAAATGTTTTTGGTACTCCATCCATGCCTTGTGCATTGTACTGTAAAGTATTGGGAAAGTACTTAAAGTCTGTGCTTGTAAGTACTTTGTAAGCTTCATAGTACTTGTAAAGATCTTGTATAGTATCGTGATGTTCTATTAAGTACTTGAAAAATATTTTATCTTCACGTAAAAAACTTTTAGTACTCTTTAGGAACTTTCCACTTACTTTAAAGTACTTTATAGGCTTTGCAAAGTGCTTTACAATACACTATAAGCTTCATAAAGTACTTTATGTGCTTTATAAAGTGGCTTAAAAAGTGTTTACTTTAAAGGAATTAATAAGCTTTGTAAAGTGGGCTCCAAAGGGGTTTAAAGTAAATTCATTCTGACAAGTGGTATAATTCTCAGCAAAGTCAATTACTGAGACCACAGCATCACATGGAAAGTTATCAATACAATATCTATATTGTTAAGCCTGCCACTTGCAAATGAAGTTGTGTTGAATAAAACTCTTTGATGTGCTCTATAAAGGAGGATAAAAATCAGGAGATTTAATCTGTTGCACCGAGATATCCTTTCTCTTTTTCTTTCCACCATCTTCATCAAGTTTTCCTATCTCTATATCTTGAACTACCATCACAAGGAGGAGTAAGTAATGATCTATTGTCTCATTAGGACATAACACTGTGGCACAAAACTAGGGGTTTGGTTTTGTTCACGTCTCAACCCACAAATTAAAGAAGAGAGAAGAGATTTGGGCATTAGATGAAGCTTAAAGAGACACTCACTCTCTATCTTCTCAGATCAAAACAAAGATGTAGACATCAAAGGTGAGGTTGTACTCTAGCATTGGAAATAAGAAAGGCTAAGGGGAAGCATTGATTTGAGCTAATCGGTCAGCCCCAAAAGTAAGGGCGAGCTGTCATTGGAAGAACATCTTTTGACTCAACACAATGTGAACTGATGTGAAAGGCATGAATTGATAGGGCCGATTTGGTTGAATGGGATGGTTGGGACAAAAGAATAGATCTCAAAAAGATGAAGATTCTGATATCAGTTTCATTCAAAACGGAGCTTGGAACAGAAAGTTATGACGGTTTTATGAAAGGTGCTCAAAACTGCCCCAAACAATAGACCCGACTGCTCAGTCAACAATAACTTTTATTCTACTAAATGGAACAAATATCTAAATACATCAGTAGATAGGTCTTGAAAAGATGAAGATTTTGATATAAATTTCTTTCAAAACGGAGCTTGAAGTAGAAAGTTATGACCATTTTACGAAAGACTGTCAAAACTATCCATACCCGTCTGCAGTTATGGAAAGGGCAACGATCTCCTTCAGCAAAGAAGTAGCTTCCCATATACATGGCGAATTGCGGTCACCCAGGGGAGTAGAGAATACCCTTAAAACACATCTAGAAATGACTCACTCATGTGGGTGCACTAAGCTTTAGAGCGAGGAGAGAGGAAATGGAAGAAGGATGAGGAAAAGGAAGCATGAACTTTATTCAAAACATCAAAAGCAAGAAGAGGGGTACAAAATGAGAGCCTAATGCTCTAGGGAGAAGGAAAAAGATAGGTGAAGCTAGATATAAGTGATGGCATAACTACAAGGAGAAGAACCAGATGCTGGTGGAGAGGGAGGAGAGAGGTCTCTTTTAGAGAGCAATTCTCACCCTCCTTCACCTTGTTACATTTTTAGCCAGTAGATTCCTTCACCCCCTGGTGACATAAGGACATGGGTCACCATCAAATGTCCTTTTGGGCACATTTTGACAAGTGTCTTATCACAAGATCCTCATGACTCTTTAAAAAATAAGAAAGTTAAGAGTCTTTCCCCTTGGAGCCCATAGGGACCCTCTCTTTTCCATATGTCAACATCCTCCATATACCACCTTGGAATTGTAGAAGGATTCCTCTTGACTTTACACTCCTCCACACTCCTCCACATGCCCTCCATGTGCTTGGCATGTGCTCTCCATATTATTTTAGTACATTATAGAGGCCATGCAATCATCTAGCCCACTCAAAATACATGACTCATTTCTATTTTCCCAATTACAAAGCAAATAATATATCTCTCAAACCATTCTATCCCTATACCAAGGTATTTATAATTCATACCCATGGTATTTACAATGATGCACTCCACTCATAATCACATTTGCAATCATTTTCACTAATTATTCTAATTAGTGTCAAACCCACATTAATGATTACATGAAATAAAGTAGTCGACATCAAAAGATTGATAAGCCGCAACAAGACTAGCCGCAAAGAGCCATCTCCCACCACCAACTTCTCTGTCACGCTTCTCGGTTCTTTGTCTACGTGACTAGATTTTGTCACTTTGCGGGCCCCACAAATCCTCCCATAGGTTTCAAAACAAAATATCATTTTTTGTTGTCACATCTTTCATCCCCCAGCAGATCTTGTGCTTGGCATGGGGGTCTGCTGGCCATGGTATTCGTGGATAAAACACTTTTAACCGGTACTCGTTGGCATGTTCAGGGACCTCTTGACCATTTGCATCTTCCAAAAGATAAGTGTTATTTTTGAAATTTTTCTTTACCCTGAAGGGACCTTCCCAGCGGCGAAGGAGTTTCTTGTCTAGCCGCTTCTCCACACGACCATCAAACTTCATGACCAAGCTTCCTTGTTTGAGTTCTACCTTCTTCTTCTTCTTGGTAAGAGCATCATACCTTGCTTTGCGACGTTGTTGTGCTGCCTCCAAATGTTGAAGTGCTTGAAGCCACTTCTCATCCAAGGTCTCCATTTGTACTAGACATTGGGCATGTGCTCGGCATGTGTTTCTTCTTTGTTGCACAATCGAGAAAAAGACGTGCGAAGGCTTGAGATTTCCAATTCTATTGGCAAGATGGCCTCCACTCCATAAACTAGCTAAAAAGGTGTGAAACCAAGGAAGAGCTTATGAGTGGTTCTATAAGCCCACAAAACCTCTAGTATATGCAAATCCCACTTCCTTTTCATGGTGTCTACTAGCTTAAACAAGGACCCACAAAGCAAACCATTAGTTTTTTCCAAAAGACCATTGCATTGGGGATAATATGGAGTTGATATGACATGATTTATTTTCAATTTGTGCACCAAAGATTCAATCAAGTCATTCCTAAAAGACCTCCCTCCATTTGTAAGGATTTCCAAAGGGCAACCAAAATAGTCACATATAAAATCCGTGAGAAATGATGCCACCATTGTTGCTTTGTTGTTGACAGTAGCTTTTGCTTTTGCCCATCTAGTTGCATAATTAGTTGCAACTAATATAAAATACTTCCCTTGTGAAGAACAAGGAAGGGGGCCAACAAAGCTGAGGCCCGAGGAGGCATTTGGGCATTGATTGCACAAGAATTCACATATACAAACAGTGCTAGATCATCTTTCACGTGCTCCTACAAACACTTTGGTAATAGTCCAGCATCAAAGCTGCTTCTCAGCTGCTTTGATGCTATAGTCCTCACTGTGGTAATCTCTCAATTGCGTTAAACAAGGATTGAGCGATATTTCTCTACTTGCTTCTTAATCTAATCATTAGCCTATAGTCTAATTGGACTGTTGGATTGGTGCTTTTCAAGCATTATGATTGGTTGGTAGCGTGTGTGGCAGTCTATAAAATTGCAATTGTGTTCTATAGGAGAAATTGAGAGACCATAAAAATGCAACAAATAAGTAACAAAGTAGGGGCTTATTTTTTAATTCATGAGGCAAATCAACATCACTTTATGCAAGCAAGAAGATGAGTAGGTAATATGTTAGTATCTTATCCATTTGCAAGATTTATTCTTGGCGCTTATATTCTCGGCACTTATATTCTTGGCACCTCGGGAAGGGGCTCTTCCCTCGGATTATAACTCTTTGGGGAAGGAAGCGCGCCATCTCCCCGCCCACACTATGTGTGGTTATATTAATTATATATTATTATCATATAAATATTTTCAATCGCTCGGCCATTTATAATTCCTTGTTTCAAATCTCAATTCTTACAACATTCCTCACGGTTTTTTTTTTTTTTTTTTTGTGTGTGTGTGTAGAAATGAGAGGGTGTAGCTAGATGGGAGGGAGGAAAGAGATAAGAAGGGTTATTATAATTAAAGAAGAAGAAATAAGATGCTAATTTCAAAATGCCATATCAATGGACAATAACGAATTCCATAATCTAAATTAAAAAGGGGCAGAAGGGGGGGGAGGGGGGGGTTGTTAAACCTTTTAATTGTCGATATATCTAAGAGAGCAATCATATTAGTATGTGGTGGATCCTTGCCCTTTCCCAAATTTCCAAATAGTGTGGCATTCGATGATTCCTTTGCTCGGTGCTACTGCATAGTCTCAAGAAGAGCCTATGTATCCAAGAGAAGGTTCTCCTAGGTTCCAACGAGTCCCACTTTGGTCTTCACTATGCAAAGACTCCACTATGCAATGTAAAATCTTCAAGCTTGATCTCTTCAGTATCTTCACCCACATATTGTCTCTCAATTGAAAATTTGGATCCTATACTATTTTGTCATATGCAATTCTATCATTATTTTCATTTCAGTCTTCAAAATTTCCACCTACACCTCCCCATCCATGCTACAAAGAGGTTGCAATATTCATTCATCTCCCATCTCCTTCCTTTGATGCTAAATACCCATGCACTATCCTTATTGCCTCTATCTTCCCAACTTTGCGCTTGCGTAGTAGCCATCCATTGACCTCTTTGGCCCTTACCCCTCCGACACCTTGTACTAAGCTACGCATTAAGAAAGGCATAGGAGGACGGTAGCCGGGCTGTTATCGCAAATTTATCGAATATATTTCTCGCGCTATGTCTTGGGGGGTGCATGTTGTTACTGGTACTTATACACTGTTGTTGTTGTTGCTGATTAGTGCTATCGTGTTGCGACTATGTACCCGACCAAAGTTGTGCTTGAATTATGTGTGTGTGTGTGTGTGTGTGTGTGAGTGTGTGTTTTGCTTTTTCATTCAAGAGCTTGCATGCATTCATGCAGGAAAGCGTTTGCTCGCTCAAGGATGAATACAAGCTCGGAGGGTCCACCTTACATAAGCTAGCTATACAACGTGCGTTCGAAAGGTATTTAAAAAACCCCTCTGTAACCACATTTTATCTATTTATATACCCCTACTATGAATTTTTGGATCAATAATTATATCCCTTCAATAAATTCAAAATTTAAGAAGCCTATATTTTTTGCCCTCCTCTTGTACATTTCAGTGTAAGTTGAAACAAATGCTACTTCTGAGAAATTGTATTGTATAATTGAATAAAACCATTTAAATTGTATGTCGCTGAGATGCATGCTTTACATCCATACTAGTACCTAATAGAACGTATTTTCAACTTTTGATCTTTTCAATTCTCAAATTCTCATGTATTTACTTGACCTTATCCAATTTTGTTTCCCTTGCATGCTCCCAAACTATCACCACCTACTAGAGATTTGCATGAAGTAACTTGAATTGAACAATTAATAAAATGGCACAAACTTATAAGAAGATGGCTTAAACTTTAACCTTGTGTTAATCTATTGTATAATTGAATAAAACCATTTTAATTGTATGTCGCCTAGATGCATGCTTTACATCCATACTAGTACCTAATAGAACGTATTTTCAACTTTTGATCTTTTCAATTCTCAAATTCTCATGTATTTACTCCACCTTATCCAATTTTGTTTCTCTTGCATGCTCCAAAATTGTCACTACCTACTAGAGATTTGCATGAAGTTACTTGAATTGAACTATGAATAAAATGGCACAAACTTATAAGAAGATGGCTTAAACTTTAACCTTGTGTTAATCTAATGGGAGTTTTTATATTAAATATGATGCATGTAGTAGCATTATGTTGATGTAGTGCAAGCTATAGCCAAATTTCATCAAAAGTACCAAATGAAAAGGTAGAGTTGAATCCAAAGTACAAGCATATTGATATCTAAAAATAGATACAAGTTACAACCAAGACTTGTCATCAAGAGTTTAATCAAAACCTTAAACTTAGACGTGGCAAAAAATCAGCTAGAGATAGCTAGACTAAAGGTTGTTACACAGACTTCTCCTCCTCATCGATGGATCCTTGTGAATGACCTCAGCTGGATAACACGGAGGATGTGGAATTGTCTTGTTTATAGTGTAAAGATTATAGCCAAGGGAGGGCCCTAAAACAGGCCACTTGGCTTCCAAATTCGACCCTCCATCCAGTATTGCCCTATTTATTCACCAATAAGAATCAAGAATTTTGCATGATTAATGTTAGATATAGCTAGAAAACGTTTGCACTCAAGTTTATCTAAATTACTTGACTTACAAAAAATATAGAATTATATCTGAAGAAAAGTTTGTATTCAAGTTTATCTTAAGGTATTTGACTTACAAAAAAATGTAGAATTTTGCCTCAAGAACTAGCCAACTCCTTATGCGATACATGTGACATATCATTATCTGAAACCAAAATTAGCCAAGGATGATCCTTAGATGATGTAGCTCATTATAAAACATTATGGAAAGTTTTACCTTGCATGAAAAATGCAAAGTAAACTTACCTAGCACTTTTCAAAAAGTCATTAAAAACTTTGTAGTCATTCTCATCTAGTTGGTACTTGTCTGTTCTTACAATATATGTCAAATTTGCTAATGCAATAATTGTTTCAATGTCCACCATGTTTAAGTCTGTCAAATCATAAGTAAACATTTGTGCTCCTTTTGCCCTTTGATACCATCCAAGCTGAACTTCCAAACCTTGGGGCCTATCTGCTTAATCAAAGCCATGCTTATAATCCACGTACCTCCCTCCGACTTTCTTCCTCATCTTTTGAACTCTTCCTAAGTACCATGTACCATGAGTTGCATCCATCTTCCTCGTGTTTGTAGCTTTGCCATTTCTTTTCATGTGTTGATTTCCTTGTCCTTTTGTGTCATCATGAAAGTATACAGCACAGTCACAACCTATGCCAAATAAATTTCCATTTGATGATTGTGCTTTTGCTTCATGGTTGAAGTAAACACCTTGCTTTACCCTTGTGAGTCTATCTTTTGACAAGGTTGGACATCCATTGAGTTGGCTCACCAATGTTGACTTGAAAATAAACTTTCCGTCCACCTCTACAATGGGGCTAATGTTTTTCTTAGGGGGCATGTTTCTTGTTTCCTTCAAAATGTCATCAATTTCATGTCTAATCTCACTAAGTGCAATAACCTCTTCACTTTCATTGCTATTCTCGTCCATAGATTCTTCTTCACCACATGGCTCCACAAAGTCATCATTCTCATCAGCTTCTCCCATTTCAGCATCTAGCTTACACCATGTAGACCCTGCATCCAGCCAAGGTTGAAACCACCATTTCAAGTCTTCAGCCTTGCTAGGTTTCAAATCCAAAGACTCGCATAGTATGTGAGCTTGTTGTAAGCCCTCCTTCAATGCATCAATCATCTTTTCATCAGAAGAAACACTCTCATAGTCACCTAGATTTTCTTCAATCATCCCTTCTTGTTTATTCAAATGTTTCCATATATGCTCTTGCTTTTTATGAGCCCTAGAGAAAGTTAGACCATTTTGAGCACACTCATGCATGGCAATTTTATTCAAGCTACCAATGCTATGTAGAAGATCTCCAAGATCAAATGCTCTTTCTTGCCCAATCATGCCTCCAACTTTACTAAAATAGATTTCAGCAGCATCAGAACCGGTAAGATGTAGTGGACACTTCAGATTAGGATAAAAATCTCGAAACATCTTTATGAGCAATACAACAAAATGACAAGAAAGTATGCAGTCCGTATAAGCCTCCTTACTGATGAAATTTTTCTTCAAGGTGTAGGTTGGATGGTGATGAATCCATAGTCGCCAAATTTTGAAAAAGAAGACTACCTTGGCTGCAAGCACCACACGCTCCTTCAAGATCAAATATGGTGACAAGAAAATATCAATATAATCAGCAACAATCATCAAATAGGCCTCAGTCCCCTTCATACTTCTTTCTTTTTTTTGAAGTTTTCTCAAACATTTCTGTACTTGTCTACTTGCAATCCTTTGAGTTGCTCCCCAATTTTGTCGATCATTCCTTTGAATATCTCCATCTCGTAGCTTGTGCTCCTCAATTGAAAAAGAATTGTAAACAATAGATACATGATTTAGTGTGATCCAAACACATCCAATTGCTAGTTGTCGAGTAGGACTATCAAGTGGGCTTGTAAGTTTCTTTCCACAGTGTACAAAGTCTTGATCATGAAGGCCATACACATTTCCTCCTACAATTTTTGCTCTCATATTCCATCCACACCAATTGATAGCAAAAGGTTGTTCGCTTTTCTCCAAATAGTCTTCAAGCATCAACTTTCGTCTTCTACTATCTCCATCTGAAGCATGTCCAATTATGGGTCCAACTTTATCTTTCAGGTTTGCATTCCACATGGTCTCCAAAAGATTCCATTGGTTCCTTACAAAATCACTATCAAAACGATTGCATGTGCAATGCACAATCAAAGCCAAACGTGGAAGAAGATCATGAAGAGGATTAACAATCAAAAGTCTAGCATAATGACCTATGATATGATTTTGAAAAGCATCTATAATATTCGAGTATCCTTGTGAGCCTTCACCAACAACAATGGAGTCATTTGATGAGCATTGATGATATTCTCCTTTCTGTCCACAAAACCCAATAAGAGTGTCATCTTTTGCATTCCATCTACACAACACGATTATAGAGTTTAATAACTTCCTCATCTTTTTGAGAGATTTCCAAACATAGCAATTATAAATATCTTGATGATATAGATAAAAGTAGAATGCATAGAGAGCTAAAATTACCTTATTCGACGCTTAATGGTTGTCTCATCTTCCACTATGATAACTGGAACTATAGAAATGACTCCATATCTTTTTTTTGCATCCATATAGATCTTCCCAACAGCATCGAATATGTATTCGTGCTCACCACAAATAAATTCAATTTCTTTTCTTCCTTGCCTTCTGGTGGTAGACAAAGATGGACCTCCAAGGT
Organism: Dipteris shenzhenensis; assembly: GCF_047967505.1. NCBI lineage: Eukaryota > Viridiplantae > Streptophyta > Polypodiopsida > Gleicheniales > Dipteridaceae > Dipteris > Dipteris shenzhenensis. Next base: position 18,048,126 of record NC_141624.1, read on the forward strand.
TTATACTCAAGAACTCATGTAGTCTTGGACCACCCCATAGCTTAATAACTTCATATATGATTTTTGTAGAGTCACTAAACCTGTGTCCTTGCTTTGACCGTAACATGTTCTGTGCCACTTCTTGAAAAAACTCCCACAAGGCTGATTTTCCACCAAAAATAAATTCAATTTCTTTTCTTCCTTGCCTTCTGGTGGTAGACAAAGATGGACCTCCAAGGTTTATACTCAAGAACTCATGTAGTCTTGGACCACCCCATAGCTTAATAACTTCATATATGATTTTTGTAGAGTCACTAAACCTGTGTCCTTGCTTTGACCGTAACATGTTCTGTGCCACTTCTTGAAAAAACTCCCACAAGGCTGATTTTCCACCAAACTTTCCTTGTCTATGAGCTTCAATTATGTTGTTACAAAAGCGTCGAACATCTTTCCTATTTATACATTCAAAACTTGATTCTTTCAAAGTTTTGACTCTGACTGACAGCATTACAATTTTTGATGTTGCCCACCACAGCCTTCTTTTTTCTTCATTCAAACTTTTCCCTTCCTCTCTCTCTCACACACAACTAAACGGTTTGATTCTTGTGAGCATGTAGATGCATTTCCAATTATTGACTTGATTTTATAAGCATTCTTCCAAGGGAACTGCAGCCGTGTCAAGAGACCGGAGTACTCCCAAGGTTACATTGCTTACATACTTTACATTGCACGACTTGATTCTCTAAGCATTCTGCCAGGGGAATTGCAGACCGTGTCAAGAGACCGGAGTGCTCCCGAGACTAGATTGCTTACATACTATATATTGCGTGACTTGATTCTATAAGCTGCCGAGGCTAGATTGCTTACACACTATACATTGCACGACTTGATTCTATAAGCATTCTGCTAGGGTAATTGCAGACCGTGTCAAGAGACCGGAGTGCTCCCGAGGCTAGATTGCTTACATACTATACATTGCATGACTTGATTGCTTAATACATACTAAGACTATAGAAATATTAAAGCATAAAGCATAAATGGCATAGAAGCAGAGGCATATATAAACATGAAATTATTTGTTGCATGCTATATGCTCCAACAATCATCCTCATCTTCCAAAAGATGAGGTGGTAGCTTAAGTCATCATTGCATTTGAAAAGAGGGACGGGCTTGGAGGAGGCCCTCTAAGCTTCTGGAGGACCTTCCTACTCTCTTGCATATCAAATTCATAGAAGCTCCAAAGTTAAAATTTTGTCTCATCATGTCACTTTCAACAAAATATTCCAAGCAAGTGTTTCAAGCATGTGTGGACGTTAAGTAGACCTGTTTGTTTTCCCCTTTTAGCTACCTTATCGGTTTCCTTTCCATACATCTAAGTTTAGCGATGGAGCAAGGGAGGTGCAGGTGGTGGTGATGGTGGTAGTATTACTCTTGGGAAGCAAGATACAATGGGAACTAGCAGCAGCAGCAACAACAACAACAAAAGCAACAGCAACAGCAACATCAAGAGCAGTAGTAGTAGCATCCACGAAGAGCTTGATAGAAGCAGACAAGCTTGCGCTACAAAAGTTCCTGGAAGCAACACTAGCTGGGGTTTCGTCATCGTCATCGTCTTCATCTTCATCATCATCTTCTTCGGTCTACAATTTCAGTGCTACACTTGCTCAACAGTTAGGAGATGAGTTCAGAGAGCACTACAGTATTTAAATCGTTCAATCTTGTCGCCAATATTATCCTCAAACCTTCCGCTCGAGATGTGGCTACTGGCTAGTATGATGGGGCTGCTCAAGATTTCAATCGACAAAGCCAGTAAATGTAGAGCATGGATGGCAGGTAGTGAAGCCGTGAAAGTCAAGATAATTGATAGAGCTTCGTTTTTGCAGTTGTACTGCTGATCTGCCTGCACCGTTTTGTGAGTTCCGTTAAGATGGAAGGGAGTCCCAAAAGGGCCCTAGTGCAGGTCCAGGTCAGCTGAGACTCGAGAGTATTCTTCATGAATCCTTGAGAAACGACAAATGCACCAAGGCGAAAATTATCCTCAGGCAGCAACCGCATGGCTCAAGCGCACTTCCAATATCTTGGAGGCTGCCGCTGCCGAGTTGCTGCTAATGCGTCTTATGCACAGTTCCGCCTTACCTTTGGTCGAGCTGCGGTCGCCTCTACTCACCAGTACAATATCACAAGATAGCTCTTCTTTGCTTGTCGATTGCAAGCTTTGCAGCTCTGCATGGCCACCAGCAACCGCCACCCTCTCCCATCGCGCTCCACCATCAACTCTACAACCCTTTCCTCCTTTCCCATTGTGCATTTCCTCGCTGTTGCCCAACCTATCATACCCACGTAGCCTCTGAATCCGTGCACTTGTTCGCCCCTTCACTGCCGCAAACATATCGCTCGATCCGGATGTGGCGCTACAGGACCACAGCTCCTTCTCTGGTCCTCTCCCTCCTCAGCTCCTCCTCCTTCCCCATCTCCGCTTCCTCTACCTCTCCTCCAATTCCTTCTCTCATACCATCTCCTCCCAGACCTTCTCCTCCCCCTCCTCCTCCCTCTTCTCCCTCGACCTCTCCGATAACCACCTCTCTGGCCCTCTCCCTCCCAACCTCGCTTCCCTTCTTCACCTCTCTTCCCTTAACTTCTCCAGGAACTCGCTCACCGGTCAGCTCCCTCCCAGCTCTCCAACCTGCTTAGCCTCTTCTCCCTCGACCTCTCTTCAACCACACCAACCTTTTACGAAACTTCAGAAGATGCATGAAACTCAAGCGCACGCACCCTCAGCCTTTTACGAAACTTTAAATAGCGACGAGCAAGCGACAACCTCAAAGTACCTGGAGTTCAGAATCCTGGAGTCTAGACTGGTCACTGGAGTTCGCAAATGGAAACGTTATTTTCAGCTTCAACTTTCTTTCGTTTGAAGTTTGCACTCTGCTTGCAGCTCGAAGAAGTCGGCTGTTGGAGACTGTGCTGTGTGCACTGTGGAGCACTAACTACGAAGTGGATAGTGGAGTACAAACTACAAAGTGGGCTATGGAGTACGAACTACGAGAAGCGAAGAAGGTTTGTAGATTGAACATGGAGCCTTGTCTTGAACAACGAAATGTTCAAGAATCAAGAAAGGCCTTAGAAGTTTCTAAACCCTAAGAGAAGATAAGGTGGCTTAATCTACGACTACAAAGATATTAGATCTACGGCTATAAATTAATCTACTTTTTAGTGTTAAGTTATTTTAAATATTACATATATCTCTTTTATATTTTATCATATATTACTAATTTTCAAAGTCCCTAGGCAATCTTAACGTATTCTATAGGAAACTTTAATTGTAGCTTAAATTTTAAAGGTTAATATTTCAAATACCTTTAAAATACATTTTGCCATTAAATTTAGCCCTTATAAATAACCTACTTGGCACAACTTATACCAGTTTTTTTCAATTTTAACCGGTGCAAAATACACTAAAGGGAGGTTTTTTCTAACACTGGTTCATACACATGAAAGACCAACCATCAACACTCCCTCATCACTCAATGGTGTACATCATACAAAGAAAGTTTCAATATTCTCACAAGGCAAGGCTTTTAGGAATAGGTCTAATGTATTCTCCAAGAAATAGTTAACAATCCCAATTCCATAATGTTTTGATGTTGAATCCTTGGGTTCTTTCCAATGTAATTGAAATTTGATCATCAAAAAATATCATCACGGGATCTACTCTAAGATCTAGCATCGAATCTGCATACTCCAAGATTTGTCACAAACCATCTCATCCATGTAGCCTCACATCCAATTTCAAAAATCTTGAATACTATACTATCACCTTCAACAATCTCCATCGAAAACTTTATAGCATTAAATGCCATTGATTTGAGTATCTAGGTCCTTTAGGATTTTGATCGAGCAATTTAAACATCAAATCTCTTAGCTCTTGTAGTATAACCCTTGCTCAAAGAGTGAATTTCGTTCAATAATATTATTCCATCCATTCTTCAAAGTATGATTAGCCATATGCTTGATAGCAGTGCACTTTAGATGGAGAAGAACTAGCATGCTCATCAATATTTTGAACCTCAGCATTCACCATAAAAACTTGTCGAGCCTATATCAAGAGCATTGCTCAATGTATTATAGTGAACTTCATATGCTATATCTTTGCTTGAACTTTGAAGGATCACCAACATTATAATCGCTTGAAGGATCACAACAACATCACAAGTTTCAAGAGCATCACTCAACACATCATGGTGAACTTGATATGTTGCATCTTTGATTGAAGGATCATAAACATGACAATCACTTGATGGAACTAGTGTGATATGTTCCCAACATGAAAGGGGTGCTTTGTTAGAACACATCTTCCACATACCTTGAAAGCATGCATTATAGTAGCATGATCTAAGTGGTGCTAAGTGTTAAAGAGTACCCATTAACAAAATGAAGGGAAAGAGTGTTAGGAATGGAATCATAGCTCCATAAGACATCTCTATTCACATTTTGTCTCCATTTTGTTCTTCAACTTCCTAGAAAAAGCATTCAAAATATATGTCTTTCAGGAGATATAAAGTGTGAGCCTACATTTTATGCTAGCCTGTAGGAATGTCACCACATCACTAGCACGTTATAGCTTTACACCACCTTGCTTTATATTTTTATGAGTCAGCATTCTATTTATAATGGCCCTTGCACTATCGTGCTCTCCCTTGCCATGTCCAGGTCTAAGAAAGTTCCAAATCATGCACAAGCTAGTGAGACTAATAGACATGGACATGAATAGTGAACTACAAAGGTCTACATGCTTTGAACTGGGAGGCTATGCCATCAAACTAGAAACTCAATGTTTCTTTACAAGTAATTACAATCATTCGTGGTGTAACATAAAGCAATGTTATATGAACAAATTTTTGTGCTTCTTATCATTTGAAATGTAGAAGGTTATAAATATAGGAAAAGGTTATGTAGAAGGTTATATATAGGGTAAGGTGGTACTCTTTTTCCACTTTAAAGTGGTCAAGTTTGTCGGGCCCAAAAGATACATAAGTGGGAGAACTTTTGGATATTCAAACTGTACATGCTCGCAATGTAGTAGAAGCTTGCAATAACATCCTATAGTAGAATTTTCCTTAAGCCCATTCCACATTCAAATGTTCTTTCAAACACAATTTATCCACTTTGCAGAGCTTGACATTAGGTTACTAAATTTCCACTATCTCAAAGCATAGCTTAAAAGATACAATTTGAGTCCTCTCTCTCTCTCTCTATGTGTGTGTGCGTGTGTGTGTCCTCTGTGTGTGTGTGTGTGTGTGTGTGTGTGTGTGTGTGTCTCGCTGAATCCAATACTAATATCTACTTATTATAACTGTGGGGGCTAGTCATACATTAAAACTTTCAGCTACCCAACAACAAATTGTGACTGCTCTTAAACATCATCCTAGATCAGACAATATTTAAAAAATAACTTTTAATTTGAATCTGAGAATAAACACACCCTACCTGTTAATTTAAAAATGGTGTATAAAATTACCCCTGCTATAAATATATTTATGTAAGTCTTGAGAATTAAAATACCCCTCATTTTGAACTCTCATAGTATACTTACATTTCCCAGATGGACCCCCCGAGAATACAAGCAGCAAACCCCACGTTGGCTTGTAGTCTCGGAGTCGCCATTGGATAGCGAGCGAACATAGAAATGGGTCAATCAGTTAGCCAATTCAAGATCCCTCATCCATTCCTCACAAACATTTTGCTGCAGACAACGAAGCTAAAATTCTGTGCCAATCGGAGCTCTCGGCAAGGGGGCCAACTTGATATTTGTAATTGTTGTTGCTTTCTTTGTTGTTTATGTGCCTAATGTTGTTCACCTTTTTTTCCTCTCACATCAACTCTATATAGGATCCACCATATCACTTCCAGACCTTCAAAATCCTGTTCCCTCTCATTTTTTCCTGTGTGACCCCATCGCCCAGGTGCTTCTCCTGCTCTCACCATCCCAGCTCTCCCGCCTACTTCTCACCTTTGACATCTCTGCCAACTCAACCATGGCTGAAGCCATGCACTCCTCCCTCAAGCATTGCACTCTTCATTCCTCTAGTTCTTCTTTCAAAACCTTCTGCTCATCCTCCCTCGAATCCATGTTGCAGTTCATTACCACCAAGCTTCGCACTCCCTCCTTCATGCTTCTCACCTCAGACGTTGCACCATGTTCTATGGCGAGAATACTCTCCATCAAGAATCTCAACAACGGAAGCAATGCAAATGTAATTTGCCAAAAGTTGATGTTCCCATTCAAGTTGCATTTGTGCCGCTACCTGTTTCCAACTACAGTATACAATGTGGAGGTGATGCTTGATGTGAGTTTCCTCTTTAGCCTCATAGCTTGAAGATGATGGGCACGAGCCATGCATTTTCAAAGGTGAGGGGAAGAATACATTGGAGCATACATGGTGAGTTGATTATGTGGCCTCTTCAGCTTCATAGCTTGAAGTTGATGGGCACGAGCCATGCATTGCTCTACAGTGTGGCACATGTAGAAGGATAGGTCTCTCAATGTGTAGAGGAACACCTTCCCAAAGGACACGCCTTAGTTGCACCTCGAATTGGGTTTGCTGAATCTCCCATGCTTTTTTTCTTGCCTTGGCTTCTTGCTCTTTAGTCCTTATCTTTTTCTTGGCCAACCTTGTTTGCTCTAATTCCATTCTATTTCAACTCTTTTTGCCTCCTCTGTGACTCTTTCATTCTCTCCACCTCCTCTTTCTTGGCATTCTTGGTGTGCAGCATATTGATATATTGATTAAATGTCAAAACAAGTGAATGACTATAATCCATACATGCCTCTCCTTGCACCCTTGCAATGGTCACATTCTCACAAGGGATTTTTAGAAGGTCTACCACCCATCTACTCAGTGTCTGACCCTCTCGTGGGGGTATTGTTGTTCCCATGCTACTGAGAGCTACCCCTCCAAGTCTCCAGTCCTTGGTGTGCATGGACCTGACTCATGTCCTCCTCAAACAATTCTTGGTGTCCCTGCAAAGTCTCTAGTCCGTACTGTGCATGGAATCATACCGATATCCTTCTCGAACAATACTTGGTGTTCCTCAAGTCCTGATTGTTCTTCTGAAGCTATTTGTAATGGCAAGTTGGGCTCTATAATAGTAACTTGGTGCTCCTAGATGGCATGTGATAAAAACATAAAGCTTCTCTATTGAAGGGCCATCTCCAAGTGGCACGAAATCTTGCTTTCATGTTTGACTCCATGAGAGTAGTGGCTAGAGCTCAGGATGATATGTAGGAAGTGTGGGCTCACAATGTAATGATATAAACACCCCATTCTTCTACCTTGGCTACAACATCCAATCGAATGTGGGTTCCATGTCCATCAATTATTAGCAAGTGCCGATTGGTTGGTGTGACCCCATTCGGGAGGGAGGCCTTAAAATACTCAAGCCATGCAACAATCAATTGGCCTGCCATCCAAGCCTTGTTTAGCATTGACATGACAGCTCCCTCCTCACATTGGCTAAGGTAATTTTGCATTGCTCTTTTAACTTTGAAAATGTAATATCCCGAAAGGGAAAATCCAGTTGTGTTCACACAACTGTGTTCACACAGCAAGGGATTGTACACCCCAATCCCTTGAATCAGGTCTTAGCCCATATACTTGCCTTGAGCCTTTCCTAGAAAACACTTGGTCTTTTGAGCCTTGCCCCCCTGTCTCATTAACATTCCATATGTTATGAGGTGGGCATTGCTGTAGATTATACATTTTCTCCAAATTGTCATGGAGAGACTCAATGCTCTTAAGTGATTCAAGTGGCTCTGGGACTCGGAAGACTAGCTCTAGATGCCTCTTGTGGGAGCCATTTCACCAAACACCATTTGTGAATGGGGTGTGCCGGGTTAGTCATATGGTGGCCACTTTCAAACTCCAGTCATAAATTTTAATGCCTCAGCTTGACTCTTGCATTCCAAAGCACCACTCCACAATGCCTTCTCCTCTTCCTAAGTTAGTACAGGTGTTGCTCCCTTTCGTTTCTATGTTGTTCTACCCTCTAGCCATGCAAGCAAGGCAAACCAAATCATGCCCCACCGTTTCAAACAAGCCTGCATTGACAACCCATTTTGGTGTGCCTCCATTATAGTATGCATGTCATCTCCAGTCCAATCTCGCTCTAGTCTTTTCTTGGAGCGGCGGGCTGGCTTTTTTGGTGTGGGTGCACACACAATTACTAGACAATCAACAACCAAGGCCAATCATTGGTGGGGGAGAAACCACTGGTGTGGGATCAAGTAGCACTCTTGGCCTTTTGAATTGGCAATGGGAACTCGTGCTCCTCCCATTGATGAAAAATTGAGACCTTCTAGTTTTCATGGTTTTCATGTCACCAATGCAATATGTTTGGTGTTGTGTGTTCTAAAGCACAAATTTGTATACTGTATTGTGTGCTCAAAAACACACAAAATAGTGTGTGGTTTTGTTTATTGACAAGCACATATAAATGTGTTGTCTTGTGATCAAACACACACAAAACAGTGTGTGGAGTTGTCCTATCCAAAAATAAGAAGGAATGTCAAGATATCCCCCACCACAAATAAAACTATAATTAAAGTTCATATTTTTATAACACCCTAAATCCATAGGTTACACTACATCTTTCCCCCCAAATTCAATTCGATATTCCCTTAAGGTACTCCTAACAATGGATATTTACCTCCTTTTGCTACCTCATGGTATTCTGGTAATCAGGATGCATTGAAAAGAATGCAAATATGTAAACTAGCGATCTAAGTCATGACAGAACAATTGAGGATGCTAAAAGGCACCTGTCAAAATACAAGTGTGAAAAAATGCACATTTTCATTAAGATAGACCCACAAAATGATCACAACACGTCTGTAGACATATTTGATCACCATGAAATTCATTAAACCTATCCCTACAAATTTGATCAACATTTGTTACTACCACGAATCTAATTAACATGTTTCAAAAAGACATAAAGACAATAGAAGCTTACTAGGGGGGACATAAAGATAGCCGAAGGCTAGGTGACTAACCATTGAATCTATTGTAGCAGTAAAAGTATTCTCTAACTAAAAACATGCACTTGTTTTGTGTTGGAGTGATGCTTGACTTGACGGAAGACACTACCGATTGAGAGCATGGAAAGAATTTATTCTTTGCTAAATGATATTGTTTGGCAATGCATAGTAATCCAGATTTTATATGAGTTCCTCCACATCTACAAACTCTCCTTCCACGAGTGCCAAGAAGAACTTCAGAACAAAGAATTTTTGTAACAAAATGGTACATGTCACTCAAGCACACGTCGTCTCGAAAGATTGCATCCTGGGCATCACCATCCTATCATTTTCCCTTGTTTGTATACTTTGAAGTGCAAAGACATGGATTGGTGGGCCATTGATTCACGATTGAAGGGCTTGGAGAAAGGACGCAAGATGGTCGACGCAAAAAATGTTGCTGGTGTTTAATGGTGGAGCCAGTTTGCAAATATGCATATCCACACCTGAGCAAGTTCTCCTTTGTGCCTTCTATTTGAATCAGCAGGCTGAGATGACAATGGGCAACAAAGTGAAGTGTGGATACCAGTAATGTGGCTACCCACCGCTACTTGAATCCTTCACGACAACTAGGTGCCTACAGCTATGGTTCTGGCACATTGTATATAGCACCTATAGGTTTTAGTTCTTCTTCTCTGGTGGCCAATGTACTTTTTGAATATTGGGGCCTTCTACTGCCCCTTTACCCTAGTTTATAGACATCCCCGCCGGCTAGTATTCCTTGGACTTTGTTAAGTGCTTTAGACAAGGATTAAGTTTTTTTTAAAACCAAACCTAGATAGATATGATAAGCCACTACAATTTATAATTTTGATGGAAATTATTATGATATCCATGACTTCCCAAGGCGTGATAGGGGGAATATGACATATTGAAAGTTTCATCCATTATAGAGTGCAATACGAGGAAAAGTGATTTCCTTAGAAACTTACCTCTAGGTATAGAAACCCATGAGACCTAGCCTGAACCATCACTTTCCAAATATTGGGATTCGGGAGCAAGATGGGCTTGCAACTGCATATGAGGCTCATGCTAATAGACAATTTCTTCCCCTCTGGGGACAAGCACGCTGACAAGGTTCCCAGCTACTTCATTGTGCTCAACAATCAAAAAAATATTTCTTGTTTTGATGTTTGGATTAAGGGAATGTGTTAGTTCCTCCCAGTGCAACTATGCAATAGGATTCTTTTACACCCTAGCATAAGTATGCAACCGGATTCTTTTCCACTTTAACATTTAATAAATTTAAACCATTGTGTAGGTGCTCAAAACAGTGTTGTTGTTTGTGCAAAGGGACCACAAGGGCTAACCTCCTGGCAAGGCACTATCTTGAAGGTTAGTACCACCATTTTCTTTCTTCACTTTCTTGCACTATGCATCTAAATTGACTTGGGGCATGTTTCAATGTTCATGTTATGTGATAAAGTTAAGATAGTTTAGGTGTGCATATACATACGTTTAAAATGGCAAAAGCTATGGTTGCCATCAATGACACAAAATATGTGTTGCTTGTTTCGACTTGGTTTGTAGCCCATGGTGTGTACACTCGTATTGGCTTCTCTGGAACAAACTATATGTTGCCTTCGAAGGACTCGACTTTGATTATTGTTGTTGTGGCATCCACTCGTAGAGACAAGAAATATGTGCCTCCTTTGCCTAAGACTCGCTTCGCAATGGATGGGTCCCCTACATGGAAGAAGCTATCAACCTGAAGAACATCTTTAATTGCAACACATATGCATGTGGGACACGCAAAGTTATAGTCTCGCAACACTCTACATCTGTCATGTCCACGGGCATGAAGATAGGGTACGAGACATTCCAAGCCTTGAACATTCCATACTTTGACAACACCTTACCCTCGAACGTGAAACGGTATGGCACATACTCCAACAAAGAGTTTATGAGCAATGTCAAAAGAGCCTCAAAACAAGGAAAGACTAGCTCCACTGGCACAATTTCTCCTAGTTGGTGCACTTCAATAGGTGCATTGTATGATGGACTAGCGTCATCTGCGAAATGGGCCGGAGTATGATGAAAGGGAAGCATAGCACAACATCCCCCTTAGCAAAGTGTCTTCCCATCCCTTGCGAATCTTAGCATCTAAGCGGGCCTTTTGTCGATTCTTTTGGATCTCTGTTTGGTGTAGTGCAAGGCGTCGGGTTTCATCTAACTTCTCAAGTTGTACCAATCTGGCCTCTACATGTTCATCTTCTGTCATCCTCTGTTCCTGTGCCAATCTCAAGGCCGGAATCTCTATCTCTAGTGGTAAAACTGCCTCAGTACCATACACCAACTCAAAAGGAGTGTGACCTGCAGATGTTTTATGAGTGATGTTGTAAGTCCACACGACTTCAGTGACCTTCTGATCCCATTGCCTCCTGTTCCCTGTGGCCATTTTTCCCATGGTTTTACAAAGGAGGCCATTGGTCCGCTCTGTTTGACCCATGGATGCTGGATAATAGATGCTAAAAGTGTGATGATCAATACCCATGCGATCCATGAGTAACTCCACTGCTTCATTTAATAATGGACTCCCATGGTCAGAGACAATCTCCATGGGTGTCCCAAACCTTGTGCAGATACGTTCAAATATGAAATTTGAAATTGCCTTACCATTTGCAGTGGGGAGGGCGATAGCTTCAGTCCACTTAGTGACATACTGAGTGGCTACCAAAAGATACTTCTTTTTGTGGGCAGTCATGGGCAAGGGCCCGACAAAATCTATTCCCCACTTCTGAAACGGATGGATGGACATCACTGGGTGATGTTTCCCAGGATGCAAATCCTTCCTACCTAAGAATTGGCATGGTTCACAGGTTTTGCAATACAAAGTGACATCCTTGAACAAGGTCGGCCAATAGTATCCAGCATGTAAAATCTTCTTAGCTGTATAGTCACTAGCATAGTGGCCTCCACAAAATCCATCATGATAACGCTTCAATACCTTAGGCACTTCATCTGCATCAATGGCCCGTCTTAGTACCCCATCCATGCCTTGACGGTACAACACCCCATCAAGGAGGGTGTAGTGCTTACTATCTCTGCGGATCTTCTTTCTCTCATAGCTAGTACTTTCTGAAGGAAAGGAGAAAGCAGTCAAAAACTTGTAGATACCGCCATACCATGGATCCCCAACTTCTATGGCTACTACAAGGGTTACATCAAGGCACTCCTCTAAATCAATCAAAGCATTCTTCAAGTTGGAACAACCCTTGTTTACAATTTTGAAAGAAAAATTATATTCTTGTAGAACTGCCAACCATTTGGCCAACCGGCCCATGGGATTTGGTGATTGAAGAACCTGCTTTGCAAGACCAGTGCTAGTGAGTATAAAGAAGGACTTTTCAGCCACATAATGCTTAAATTTCTCAATGCAAAACACCAAAGACAAGGCCTGATTGTCAGCCTCTGAATAACATCGCTCAGTGTCGAGCAATTGTCGAGAAGCAAATCGAACGGGATACATGAACCGATCCTCCCCTTGCTGGAGAAGAATACCTGCCAAAGTGTGCTCACTAAACCCAGGATTGATATAGAAAGTCTTTGACCAATCTAGATTATGTAGAATGGGTTCTGAAGCCAGAGCATTCTTGATTTGTGCAAACCCATGATCACAATCCTCATCCCAAGAGAAATCAACCCCATCTTTTAATAGCATAGTCATGGGTCGTGTCAAAGCAGCATATTGATCAATGAAGCGGCAATAGTACCCTGCTAGATTGACAAATGAGCGTACCTGACGTTTGGTTGTAGGCAGGGAGAGCTTGAGGATGGCTTCAACCTTCTCGAGGTCAGGCTTGACGCCCTCGGATGAGACAATATGTTCTAGTAACCTCCCTTGAGTGGCTCCAATGGTGCATTTCTCAGGGTTGAGACTGCCATTTGCATCATTAACCCTTTGGAAGGCCAATCTAACCTTCATGACATGCTCCTTACGTGACAAGAATATACAGAAATCATCTAAAAACACCTCCAAGAAATCCCCCAAATAAGGAGCAAACACCATCTGCATAAATCTTTGAAAGGTAGAAGGAGCATTGGTGAGGCCAAATGGCATTACTTTGAATGCAAATGTCCCCCAGGTTGTGGCAAATGTGGTTTTAAGCACATCTTCTTCGGCAATTCTGATTTGATAAAACCCAGAGTAACCATCACAGAAAGTATACATCTCATGACCACTTACCTTCTCAAGAATGAGGTCTTGAAAGGGCAGAGGATGATGATCCCTCTTGGTGGCGGCATTGAGTTTCTTATAATCTATGCAGACCCGCCACTTGTTGTTTTTCTTTGGGGTGACTACCACTGGTGAAACCCATTCAGTATTGTGAACCGAAACAATAAACCCGCCTCTACAAGCTTCTGCAACTCTGAGCGCAAAGCATCAGCATGCAGGGGCCCTAATCTCTGATACTTCTGAGCCACAGGCTTCGCATCAGGCTTCAGGTCTATCTTGTGCTCTATGGCGAAGGTGGTGGTACCTAGTTGCAAAGAGGTCAGGGAAATCTTTGAACATTTCTAGGAACTCATCTTTCTCACTTGGAGTGAGGTCAGGGGAAAGCATAGATTCAAGCTGTTGAGGACTAGCTGTTACCTTTTTGGCAGGTGGCGGGGTCGGAGACACCCCCATCATGTAAACTTCCTCCTCTGAGAATTCCTCCCCCCCCGTCTGATTCTTCCATGGATTCAGACACTGAGGATGAGAGAGTATCACTGTCTTGCTCCTCTTCTTCTTTCGATTCCATGGCACTGGGTTGCACCAGGATCTTCTCCTTGGTGTGAAGATAGTGGGAGAGAGGGAAGGAGTCTCACTTGAGGCTTTCTCACAAGCACAATGGGGGAATACACACAAAGGTGGAGGCTAAAAACAATTTTCTTCTTCTTAGTTGTGAAAGCCAAAAGAACTCAAGTACAAAGAAATAGAAGAACCCTATATGTGGGTCTCAAACCAAACTCAACTAACTAAGGTGGCATACTAACTGAGCCACGAACTAGTGTAGATAAATATAGCTGTCATCCAGCTATTATTCGTGGGCGCTGTACCAACCGCGTCTGTAGCTAACAAGTCGGTGACACAAATGCACAATGGTCACCCTGGCATATTGCGAGTGGAGCTCGATATGTCAACACTCCCCCTCAAGCTCAATCCCAATTCCTGCACACCAAGCAGGTCTCTGAACTTGCGCAGCTTCTCTCTGCCCAATGCCTTCGTGAATATGTCAGCTACCTGATCCTTTATGCTGACATAAACTAGATCAATAAGACCTAGTAAAACCTTCTCCCGCACATAGTGATAATGCACCTCAATGTGCTTTGTTCTAGCATGATAGACTGGGTTATTTGCCAAGTGTATACTGCTCATGTTGTCACAATAAATGACAACTGGCCCATCTGATGCATATCATAGAGTAGCTTATGCAACCAAGCTACCTCACATGCAGCCATTGCTGCACCCCTGTACTCAGCCTCTGTGCTCGACAAGGCAACTGTAGGCTGTTTCTTGCTGCTCCAAGTGACTGCAGCACTCCCAAAAGAGAACACATATCCACTGGTAGATCGTCTATCAAAAATACTACCAGCCCAATCAGCATCAGTGTATCCATGCAACTGTATCTAAACCCCAGCCTCATAAAATAGTCCATACTGCAATGTGGACTTCACATACCTGAGTATGCGCCTAGCCGCATCCAAATGTGGTTTCCTTGGAGCTTGCATAAACTGACTTACCAACCCAACAGCATAGCTCAAATCTGGCGTGATAATAGTCATGTAAATCAAACTTCCTACTATGCGTCTATACATAGTAGGGTCTTCCAGAAGCTCACTTGCATCTGAGCTTAGCTTCACATTCTGCTCCAAAGGAACTGAAATAGGCTTACAACCTGTCATCCCATATTTGGACAGCATGTCCAATCCATACTGCCTCTGTAAGAGTTGTATCCCACTTGGTGATCTAATCACCTCAATGCCCAAGAAATAACGCAGCTCTCCCAAATCCTTCATCTCAAACTTCTGCTTCAATAGCATTTTCACATGAAGGATATCTTCATCACCATCACCTGTGATGATCAAATCATCAACATAAATGACAAGCAGCATAATCCCTTTCTCTGTTTTTCTCACATAAAGTGAGAAATCTGCCTTGGAAATCTGAAAGCCAATAGTAACAAGATACTGTCCTATCTTTTCAGACCATGCTCTAGGTGTTTGCTTCAAGCCATACAAGGCTTTCTTCAACCTGCAAACAAACTCAGGATGAACAGCATGCACATAACCTGGTGGCTGCTCCATATAGAACTCTTCTTGCAAATCACCATGCAAGAAGGCATTCTTTACATCCATCTGATGTAAAGACCATCCTTTCGATGCAGCCATTGCAATGACTGCTCTTACGGTTGCCATCCTTGCAACCGGACTGAATGTTTCTTCATAATCAATGCCATATGTCTGTACATACCCCTTGTGCTTCACCTTATAAACCCATTTACAGCCAATTGCATTCTTGTCTTTAGGCAAAGGCACCAATTCGCATGTTGCATTTGCATCCAAGGCATCCATTTCTTCATCCATGGCTTTCTCCCATTTTTCTTTTCCCATGGCTTGCTCAAAAGAAATGGGCTCTGGTTCCTGTATCACTTTGACCATATAGGCATAGTGAATGGCTGTAAATCCATCATATTTCAGCCTATCCACAGGATACCTAACCCTGGTAGACCTGCGCAAAATAGGCTCACTTCCAGGTGCTCTCAAAACATCCCTGGTCTTCCTTACTCCAGGTGTAACAACAGAAGGAATACCCAACTCATCATCAATGCTCTGTTTTGAGCCACTGGATTCACCATCCACATAAGAGTGACCTGCATTCACATCAAACATGGGCTGATCTACCTTCTCTTTTCCTTTTCGTGATACCTGCGTACCACTATCTGCATTGCTTTGAGGAGATTCTCCTGATCTCAATATGCCTATCCATGGCAAAGTATGTGAACCACTGCTAGAGGACACTGTAGGTCCACTGATATTTTGTGATTGCTGCTGTGAATTCTGTGCAACATTACCATTTTGTGCATCTACATCAATCATCACATTTACTGGTTTATACCAGCTGCTCATCTCATAAAAAACATCTCTGCTCACTGTAAACTTATGAGTAGAAGGGTTATAGCATCTATACCCTTTTTGCTGCAGAGAATAACCAATAAAGACGCACTTCTCAGCTTTTGGATCCAACTTGGACCTCAACTCATCTGGCACATGGACATAGGTAATGCAACCAAAAATTTTCAAATGAGAAATGTCTAGTTTTCTACCAGTATACATCTCCTCTGGCGTCATGCCATGTATTGCTGTAGTGGGAGTCCTGTTCATTATGTAAACTGCTGTAGCAACTGCTTCAGCCCAATAATAATCTGGTAGATATTTTTCATTTAGCATGGCCCGAGATACCTCTCCAATATGCCTGTTTTTCCTTTCTACAAGTCCATTTTGCTGTGGGGTATGACTGCATGAATATTGCTGCTTTATGCCATGCTCCTGTAGGAACCTTGCAAATTCATTTGAGAGGTACTCTCCCCCTCCATGTGACCTTAGGCATTTTAATTGCAGGCCTATTTCTTTTTCAACCATAGCTTTAAAAGCTTTGAAGTGCCCAAACACTTCACTTTTCTTTTTCATAAAATACACCCAGACTTTTCTGCTATAGTTATCAATAAAAGTGATAAAGTAATGACAACCTCCAATAGATGCAGCTTTAGTAGTCCACACATAAGAGTGGATTAATTCCAATGGCTTCTTACTCTCTTGAACATGCCTAAGAAATGGTTTCCTTGCCTGTTTTCCAAATTGACAGGCTTCACACACCTTATGCATTTCTGCAACCTTGAATTTAGGCAATCCTGCAACAATATTTTGAGCTTGCATTGATTTAAGTCGCTGTACATTAAAATGACCAATGCGTTTATGCCAGATATCAATATCTGCAACAACACCGGTCCCATGTGCAAACATTGCTGCACTCAATTCAGGCATGTCCGCATCCAACGTAAACATCCTGCCTTTCTTCTTTCCTTTTGCTATCAAGCGACCATTATTCTTCATATCCTCAACAAAGCATCCATGAGGATTAAATCTGACCTGCAAGCCCTGCTCAACCATTTGACCAACAGAAACCAGGTTCTTGGTGATATTCGGGACATGAAATACATCAGACAGGTATTTCTTTTTCCCATCCTGCATAGACAAAGGAATTTTATCAATCTGCACAATAGGATGTGTAGTATCATCACTAGTCTCCAAAAATCCTGGTCTTTCCATTTTCCTTGCATCCTGCATCCATTCTGCATGACCTGTCATGTGGTTTGACGCATCTGAGTCAACATACCACACATCATTGCTTTCTTCTGCACTTGTCACAGAATTGGTCATATGCTGCACCACAAACAAATGCTCATTTCTGTCATCACCCTGTCTACTAGAGGATGCATAATTGCCTTACTGCAATTTTCCATTCATAATGTCATTCTGCTTTTTGTAGCAGTCTTTAGCCATATGCCCCATTTTACCACAGTAGTAGCATTCAACATTGCTGTTTGCATTTTGGCCTCTCTACCATCCACCACGACCTCTTTGGCTCCCCCTGCCTCTAGAGTTACCACGTCCTTCTGCATAGGACTGGTCTTCTTGAGTTTGCTGCATATTCTGATTTCTACCACGGCCTCCAGATCGGCCTCCTCTACCTCTGGCTCTACCTCTTCTAGCATTTGAGTAGAAGACAGTTTCTTTTGAAGTTCCTCCTGAAGAAGATGCACCACCATTTCTCTGCTCTTCAGAAATTAGAAGAGCAATCAACTCTTCAAAATCAGGAAATTTTTCATGGATGGCAATAAATGTCCGGAACTGTGCATAATCCTTTCCTAGACCATTCAAGGTCACAGAAACTAAATCGTCATCATCCACTGGCGACCCAATGGAAGCAAGTGCATCCGCAATTTTCTTCACCTTCATGTGGTAGTCATTGATGCTCATATTTTCTCTCTGCACATTGTGCAGCTCCTGCTTGAGCTGCATTTTCCTGGCCTACGTATTTGTGCTGTACATTTTTGCCAAGGTATCCCATGCCACCTTTGGCATACTTGCATCCTGAATATGCACAATCATAGAATCTGAAATACTGATAGACAGCCAGTACATAACTTTTCTGGCTCTCTCATGCCATCCTTTAAATGCCTGCATTTCCTGTTGATTGGGAACATTAGGAAGAATTGGTTCTTCTTCATTTCCTGTAATGAACTCCCAGTAGCCTTTTCCCATAAGGAAATTCATCATTCTAAAATTCCATGCTTGGAAGTTGTTCTTGTCAAGCTTTTCAGTGACAATCTGTGAAAGATAATCGGACGCCATTACAGAACACTGCAAAATATTCTGTCACTACAAAAAACACAGCTTTTGCCTCACAAGGGCAAATCTGCAAAACTGACGAGAGTGGTTTTTGACCACACAGTCACTTCCTAGTGACGATTTTGCATCAACAGGTAACAAGGATGATTCTGCAACTCCCAATATCTCTGTGCACAGGCATATGATGCAATTTCTGCGGTAACTTTTCACCGACCGGTAGAGTAGTGGTCGCACAGCAAAAACAGGACCTTTTTCTGAGTGCCTGCGAAGAACTTTCGCCTTCAAAACGGGCCCCGAAATGGCCTCGAATAAGAAAAGTAAAGTCACCAAGGGCTCTGCCCTTACCCGCAGCATATAATGTCCTCTCGCCACACCGCGAAGGGCGTCTCAATCTGAGACAGTGCACTCTTGCACTTCCGGCTATGCTACCTGCAAAGATTTGCTCCCAATCTCGAAAAAGGAAAGCAACACTGGTCCTCTTACCAAGACACCGCGAACTTGGTTTGCTTTCTTGAGCTCCTTACCACGAACAAGGCTCTGATACCATGTGAAGATAGTGGGAGAGAGGAAAGGAGTCTCACTTGAGGCTTTCTCACAAGCACAATGGGGGAATACACACAAAGGTGGAGGCTGAAAACAGTTTTCTTCTTCTTAGTTGTGAAAGCCAAAAGAACTCAAGTACAAAGAAATAGAAGAACCCTATATGTGGGTCTCAAACCAAACTCAACTAACTAAGGTGGCATACTAACTGAGCCACGAACTAGTGTAGATAAATATAGTTGTCATCCAGCTATTATTCGTGGGCGGTGTACCAACCGCGTCTGTAGCTAACAAGTCGGTGACATAAATGCACAACGGTCACCCTGGCATATTGCGAGTGGAGCTCGATATATCAACACTTGGAAGCACCAAAAGACATGTGTCATGTCTTCCAATAGCTGACTGCATCACTCTTTCTCAACCATGGTCTCCCGAGTTTGGCTGCGTAACTTCTGCCTGTATCTTCAATGTCCACTACATAGAAATTGACAATGGTGGTCAACCCATTGACAGTGATTGGCAAATCCTCAATGACTCCCAGGGTGGCCATCTGCTACCTTGATTCGAGTGGAGGAACGCCTTGTACATTTCAAATTCAATTTCTTCATGATTCGGGGCACTATGATATTACATGCAGCTCCCCCATCAACACACACATTTTTGACAGGGCAATTCTCTATGATGACATCTACTGTATGTGGGTGCCGATCAATTTCTTCAAAGATAGAAGATACCTCTTGTACCTTTCCCTTTTTCTTGCTCTTCCTTGTTGAGAGATCTTGCTACAGCTCACGTCTCACCTTAGGGCTTAATGCTATTAGTTGAGGGAGCGTGATGCTCAAAGACCGATGAGCAAGGTCCTGAACGACCGAATAGTCCTCTTGCCCTGAGCCGATGGGAAAATCCGAGGGTGACCACTTACTCCTGCGAGATCTTTTAGTCTTCTCTATTGGTGGGCCTGCCATCTCAGCATCTGAGGGCTCTGAGAAGGACACCTTCTTCCTGGGGCAGCCTGGTCCACGGTTTGGAGAGGGGTCTGAGGTGGCACGACTTCTTTTCCCGAGGTCAAGGATCTCTACATCAGAATCCTCAGTGCCCGACTCACTTAGAAGATTCACCCTTGGAATATTGGGGCATTCTGTGCGATAATGACCCTTTTGGTGGCACTCGTAGCATACAACATTAGCACGTCTCTTGGAGGGCGGTTGGCTTGATTTCTGATGCCCACCATCTCAAGCCGAAGATCATTCAAGGCCTTGGCTAGGTCATTGACTCGAAGTTCTGTTGCAAGGGGGGCCTCTTTAGCTGGAGGGGCCGAGGGAGTAGAGAGGAGGGGGGCTCGTGGGTGAGGCTGGGGAAACCTTTGAGGCGACGATATACACCTTGTTGAGGGTAAGCATCTAAGGGAGGACCATACATTTGAGGTGGAGGCGGTGGATACATTCCTGATGAGGGGTGGGGGTATGCCCCTGAGTTAGACCCCCCAGGTTGTTGTTGCAGGAATTGAGGGGGTTGCGGAGGGACAATCATCTTCTTTGAAGCGGGGTCAGCAGACTGAACTTTATCAAACTTTTGAGCAATCTCATGTGCTAGCGCCATAGTTTCTGGATTCTCCCATTTAATCTTGAGGCGGAATTCATCACTTGCTCCTGCTACAAGGTAGCCCAGCACATGCTGAGCCATTCCAGCTCGAAATCCGGCATTGTCCTCCTGCATGGCAATTAAACGGTCCAGGAGCACGGCCGCTCGATCCACATATCGACATGCTGCCTCACCTTCGGACTGCTTCAAGTTTGCCACCTGCAGGTACACATTCTCCGGCTCCTCTTCTTTGTCGAAATACTCAATCATCGCTGCTGTCAACCTTGGCCAACTTTGGCAAACGTCTTTGGCCTGCTTCTCATACCACACTTGAGCCAATCCCTCTAGAAATGTCTCGGGGGGGTCACTATGTATAAACCCTCTATACCACCTACGTTCAAGGTCTATTTCTAAAATCCCTTATCTATAAATTTTTCATTAATAAAATGTACCCCTTTTCTAAACAAATCTGTAAATTTTTTCCAAAATTATTTTAAATAGTCCCTTATGTATATTTATTTCTGTAAATTTTAGAAATAAAAAATATCCTTCTATTGAACTCACGTGATAGGGTTACATATGATGAGTGACCCCCCCGAGAGAAATGTGGGAAGAACCAACAGCCATCTGTCTTCAGTAAGAAAGTTGAGAGAAACACAACGGTGCTTGAAGGCCACAAGATACTCATTTGGATTTTCTTCCACCCGTCCACAAAACACGGGATTGTCAGCCATGCTTGGAAGATGGAAAAGAGAGGCTTATCTATGGACAAACAATAGTAAGAGGAAGCTTGAACTGAAAATCGGGTGAAGATACATCCACAAAGCACACATAGGTATGGTAGTGTGTGACTGGTGTAGTGTGAAATACTACATGGGAAGAATCTTCAGCATAGAATAGCACATAGACAATCTTAAAAGGACCAACCCTCATGATATCACATCCATCTTTATAGGCGAGGGTTAGAGGCGCGGCGTTGCTTGAGGTTGTTCATCAAGGCAAACAAGAATGCCATGACAAATGTCAATAGTTGGAGAGCTTGCACACTCGGGGGGGTCGCTATGTACAAACCCTCTATATCACGTGCGTTCAAGGCCTATATTTAAAATCCCTTATCTGTAAAATTTTTCATTGATAAAATGTACCCCTTTTCTATACAAATCTGTAATTTTTTTCCAAACCTATTTAAAATAGTCCCTTATGTATATTTATTTCTGTAAATTTTAGAAATAAAAAATATCCTTTTGTTGAACTCACGTGATAGAGTTACATATGATGAGTGACCCCCCCGAGCTTGCACATCACCTTCAGCTTCTTCCAGTTCTTGTAGTCGCCATGCTATTTCTTCAAGGGGTGTGCGGTCTGGCATCCTTCTTTTGAGCAATGTCCTTGAGAACCTTCCTGATGATCTTCCGAAGTCGGTGAACTCGTATCAAGTATGCCCAACACTTAGTTTCATGATGACCACAACCTTTGCATTCCTTACAAATGATCACCCTCCTTCGTGGCTTGCGGCTTTGTTAGGGTGGTGCTTCCACTCGCATCATGCGTGATTGAAGTACAAGCTTCACGTGCCAAGAAATCAGCAACAAGATTTCGAGCTCGAGGGATATGCTGAATTTTTACCTCTTCAAATTGGTTGCAAAGTTCCAAAGCTTGTTGATGTCATGGAATCAAGCCTTTGCTCCGCACCTTCCCCCTTCCACTAACTTGTTCACACACTAGTTGAGAATCTCCTTGCACGTTAAGTTGCTTGGCATGATGTTCTTGTGCCTTTTGTAGCCCAAAAATGAGCGCCGAGTACTCAGCTTGATTGCAAGTACTTGCAGGTGCAGACTTGCTGTAACAATACTCCTCACCACCCGGTGAAGTGAGATTCACGCCCATGCCAGCAGCCTTGGTCAGAGTTCCTCGGTAGTCCAAGATAGGTAGGAGGAGAGGGTGGGGAGAATTCAACACTTGAGCCAAACGTTCAGCACCAAACAAACTTGCAATCCGTTGTTGATAGTTTATCTTAAGACCAAAAAGAATTACAACTTGAAGCTCAAAATGAGGCACAAAAGGTTGATTAGGTACAAATGGATTCCTTGGTCGAAACATTACCAACCATAGCCGAGGCCTAGAAACCTCTGTAGTGAGATTGAGAATAAACCATTCAAGACGAGCTTATCCACAGGAATCAACAAGCAGATGCGCCAAATCTCCCCCCAAGCTTGGGGAGCATCCCACCCTTCAATGAAGGACACCGTTTTAATTACCTCTGAAGCAGCAAGTAGTTCGATCACCGCACAATGAGTAGAGGTAAAATCAAAGTTCTCCCAGCGTATTAGTAGTTCTTCACCATGAATCATCCACGGTGTATCATTCCACCCGTCATCTCCTTGAACAATGCACTGGACAATCAACCGTTGAAGGTCGACATGAAGATCAAGGAGACATCTCGTGCATTGGTAGCCGTAAGGTGCGGAGGACCAGGCACCAATTCCTTAAACGCGTCGAGAAGTGACATAAATGTCCACCCTCCTCGTGTGGCGTGCGTCCGTGAAGTGAGCTTGGAGAAGTTCTGAATCGGCGATCTAGCAGGAGATGTGGATAGAGCACATACCAGCAAGAGCAAACTCCCCATGGTTAGAGAGTTACAATTCCCACGATTTCAATATATGAACAAAAATCATTACATTTTTACCACTTCCAACTTGTTGGCCTAATGATAAGTTTCCCTTTTGTGAAGGGGGAGGTCTTGGGTTCAAATCCTACTCTTTAATAAAAAGAGAAGAGAAAGAGAAAGAGAAAGAGAAGAGAGAGGGGGGCGCGGGATCTGCTGTTACAATTTTGCAAGAACTCAGAACTCTGTCCGCGACCAGAAGCCGCAGCAGTCCAGAAAACTGTCGTGCGGGCAGTAGACGCGCGGAGCGATAAGACTGTCCACGACCAAAAGCCGCAGCAGTCCAAGAAACTGTCGCGGGGGTGAACGTAGTAGACGTGCGGAGCGAAAAAAATGTCCGCGACCAGAAGTTACAGCAGCCCAGAAAACTGCCGCACGGTCAAACACAGTAGACACGCGAATCGAATGCGCGCGCAGTAGCTTAGAAGGAGCACAGATGGTATAGTTTTGCAGATGCGACCGGTACGAGTAGAAGATTCGCCACTAGCCATGGAGATTCGTATCCCAGCAGCCACACCATTTCTATTAGTCGGAAAAGAAATCAAGAGACCAGAGGCCAGAGGCTAAGCATGGCGATGCTCGAGGGCCATAGAGAAAAGGAGATCGTGAGGGCGAACCGTTGTCATGGGAGGGGAAAAGGAATTAGAAGTGGAGGGAATGAAGAGGGAGACTATGACACAAGGGGAAAAGGAGAGGGGGAAGAGAAACATGAACATGATAGGAGGAGGAATGTAGAGATGGAGACATCAAGAGAAGAGAACCATACTTTATTTGAAAGAAGGGATGAGAGGGAAATATCAAAATACTAGCTAGGTGGCTTTACAAGAATGAGCGTGTCTCATCAAGGAATAGCCCCCTCCTTTTATAGCCAAAAGAGGGGGTCTCTCCCAATTAATGTATCCTCCCACATGCATGGTGTGTGTGGAAAAGTCTCCCATGTGGGCTAGGTGGTTACGCACTCTCAATTGTGTGCGACAACCCTTTGCCTCAATTTTCCACATAAATCAAGCCCCATATCTCAAGTCTATGATACACCCTTGGTCTCTTCCCAATTTTATAATATGTTCAAACCTCTAGGAGGACAAGTGGATGGTTGGCACAAGGAATCTTGCCACCTCATCCTACTTTCCCCATTATTTAACTTGCTCTCTTGGACCTTCTATACCTCCCCCACATGGGCCTATCCCATATGGAGGGAATAACTCAATATAATATCCATCTCCACCTATTTTATATTACTTCTCCCATGGACTTTGAGCCATATCTTACTAAATGCAACCTAGGTGGAGGGGTGGCACATGGAGGAGCCATGTCACCTTACATTTTATAATATTACTATCATGGATTATGTACAACACACCTTATGGGTCCTCTTACATGGAAGGGTGGCACATGGTCATGCCCTGCCACCTCAACCTTGGGCCCTATGCACACCATATTTTACTATACTATTGCCACATATACAAACACACATACATATTAATGCCTTTTTCCTTAGACAATTTTATCCATAACAGTACCATACACCAACTCAAAAGGAGTGTGACTTGTAGATGTTGTAAGCCCACACGGCTTCGGTGACCTTTTGATCCCATTCGCTCGTGTTCCCTGTGGCCATTTTCCCCATGGTTTTACAAAGGAGGCCATTGGTCCGCTCCGTTTGTCCCATGGACGCTGAATGATAGATGCTAGAAGTGTGATGATCAATACCCATGCGATCCATGAGCAACTCCACTGCTTCATTTAAGAATGGACTCCCATGGTCAGATACTATTTCCATGGGTGTCCCAAACCTTGTGTAGATACCTTCAAATATGAAATTTGAAACTGCCTTACCATTTACAGTGGGGAGGGCGATCGCTTCAGCCCACTTAGTGACATACTGAGTGGCTACCAAAAGATACTTCTTTTTGCGAGCAGTCATGGGTAGGGGCCCAACAAAATCTATTCCTCACTTTTGAAATGGATGGATGGACATCATTGGGTGATGTTGCCCAAGACGCAAATCCTTCCTACCAAAGAATTGGCATGGTTCACAAGTTTTGCAATACATAGTGACATCCTTGAACAAGGTCAGCCAATAGTACCCAGCATGTAAAATCTTCTTAGTTGTATAGTCACCGGCATAGTGGCCTCCACAAAATCCATCATGATAATGCTTCAATACCTTAGGTACTTCATTTGCATCAATGGCCCATCTTAGTACCCCATCTAGGCCTTGACAGTATAACACCCCATCAAAGAGAGTGTAGTGCCTACTATCTCTATGGATTTTCTTTCTCTCATAGCTAGTACTTTCTGGAGGAAAGGAGAAAGCGGTCAGAAACCTGTAGATTCCACCCTACCATGGATCCCCAACTTCTATGGCCGCTACAAGGGTTACATTGAGGCACTCCTCTAAATCAATCAAACCATTCTTCAAGTTGGAACAACCCCCTTTTACAATTTTGAAAGAAAAATCATATTCTTGTAAAATTGCCAACCATTTGGCCAACCGGCCCATGGGATTTGGTGATTGAAGAACCTGCTTTGCAAGACCATTGCTACAGATTATAATGAAGGACTTTCTAGCAACATAATGCTTAAATTTCTCAATGCAAAATACCAAAGACAAAGCATGCTTGTCAGCCTTAGAGTAGCGTTGTTCAGTTTTGAGCAATTGTCGAGAAGCAAATCGAACGGGATAAATGAACTGATCCTCCCCTTGCTGGAGAAGAATACCTGCCAGAGTATGCTCACCAAACCCAGGATTGATATAGAAAGTCTTTGACCAATCAGGATTGCGTAGAATGGGTTCTGAAGCCAGAGCACTCTTGATTTGTACAAACCCATTATCACAATCCTCATCCCAAGAGAAATCAACTCCATCTTTTAATAGCATAGTCATGGGTCGCGTCAATGCAACATATTGATCAATGAAGCGGCGATAGTATCTTGCTAGATTGACAAATGAGCGTACTTGACGTTTGGTTGTTGGCGAGGAGAGCTTAAGGATAGCTTCTACCTTCTTGGGGTCAGAGGCTTGATGCCCTCGGATGAGACAATATGTCCCAGTAACCTCCCTTGAGTGGCTGCAATGGTGCATTTATCAGGGTTGAGGCTTGCATTCACATCATTGACCCTTTGGAAGGCCAACCTAACCTTGATGACGTGCTCCTTATGTGTCGAGAATATACAGAAATCATCTAAAAACACCTCCAAGAAAACCCCCAAATATGGAGCAAACACCATCTGCATAAATCTTTGAAAGGTAGAAGGAGCATTGGTGAGGCCAAATGGCATTACTTTGAATGCAAACGTCCCCCAGGGTGTGGCAAATGTGGTTTTAAGCACATCTTCCTCAGCAATTCTGATTTGATAAAACCCGGAGTAACCATCACAGAAAGTATACATCTCATGACCACTTGCCTTCTCAAGAATGAGGTCTTGAAAGGGAAGAGGATGATGGTCCCTCTTGGTGGTCGCATTGAGTTTCTTATAGTCGATGCAGACCCACCACTTGTTGTTTTTCTTTGGGGTGACTACCACTGGTGAAACCCATTCAGTATTGTGAACCGGAACAATAAACCCAGCTTCTACAAGTTTCTACAACTCTGAGCGCAAAGCATCGGTCTGTAGGGACCCTAATCTCCGATACTTCTGAGCCATAGGCTTTGCATCAGGCTTCAGCTCTATCTTGTGCTCTATGGCAGTCACATGGCGAAGGTGGTGGTAAAGAGGTCAGGGAAATCTTTGAACATTTCTAAGAACTCGTCTTTCTCACTTGGTGTGACGTCTGGGGAAAGCATAGATTCAAGCTGTTGAGGACTAGCTGTTAGCATTGGGACTTAGTGACTCATACATTCATCACATAGATGGTTGTGAGACTTCACATGAAGTTTGGGTGCAACTTGGAAAGGTATTTGGTGCACAAGTTTTACTCAAAAGTCTTCTAGATGAAGAGTATAGCAACACTTTTACATCCAACTGAGTGGATATTGAAGCTTCTCTTTTGGAAGAGGAGATAAATGACTCCTACTACAACTCCAAGGAAAGAAGCATATCTTGTGAAGAAGGGCTACATCAACAACAAAGCAAATATGGCTAAAGGAAGAACTCCATCAGCAAATGAAGAATTAAATTTTATGGTAGATGCAGATTGGGCTTTCTAGAGTCCAATATTTTGAACTTTGATCATCACTTGGTCATGTAGTCAATTTTGAGGTTCTCTGCCTGGATTAGTACTCCAAAAAGAATGTTATGGTTTTGCTTTAGTCCATATAGTCTTTGTAAATCACCTCTGGTCACCATATGATGTAGGCCATGTGATGTGTGTTTGCTCCCATGGTACCTCTTGTAGACATGAGAAACTAGGTCCACACAAAGGCCTATCATTAATTCTTGTACATGCAAGAGAGAGAACCATTTGGGGGGGTCTATCCCATTTTTGTAAACCTTGACCCTTGGCACCTTTGCTAGCATGAGATCCTAGCCATAGATTTATCCTTGACCACCATGAGAGGAGGGATCCCTTTCCCTAATTCCCTAGCGGCCACGGCCGCCAGGGAATAACAAGAGGGGATAACCTCCCCTTTCCCGGAAGGCACGAGCGATAACGATGGCACTGGAGGGCAATCAATGGTGGGCAAGGGCAATGGGGGCAATGGGGGCAATGGGGAGCGACGGCAACAGTGATGGTGATGGCTGGCGATGGTGAGGGCATTGGTCATGGTGATGGTTAGCGATGTGGCGAACGACGAAAATTTTGAATGTATAATTTTTTAACATAAAGTTTTGAACGTATAATTTTGAATGTAACGGGCGATGTGAGTGATGTGGCGGGTGATGATGAAAATTTGATGCTGTGGCAGGGGATGACGGGAAATCAACATTGTGGTGGGCGACGGACATTTGAATGACAACATAAATTTTGATTGACGGACCTTCGGGAGCGGGATGGAGGGAGAGAAAGAGGTGAGAAGAAATTGGGATGTATATATATATGTATATATATATATATGCATATATATGTATATATATATGCATACATATAGATATATATATATATATATAGATGCATATATATATATATATATATATATATATATAAGACAAAAAAATGAAGGATTTTTTTTTATGTCTACCATTTCACCAATTTATTTTTAACTATTTTATCTTAGTTTATAATTTATGTGCTTACATAAATTTTATTTCATTAGTTTGTATATATATTTAATTTAAATCAAAATTAATAAATTTAATATATAGATTTTTTGTATTTTTGATTTTAAGTTTATCTTAGATAATGTATTTATATTTTAAATTTTTAATTCAATTTAGATTAAATGTATATTTAACTTAGTTTAAAATGTTTTACTATATATATATATATATATAAAAGGGAAAAAATAAAGGATTTTTTTAAATGTCTATTATTTCACCATTTTAATTTACCTTAGTTTATAAATTATGTGTTTACATAATCTCTATTTTAGTAGTTTGTAATCTTCATTTAATCTTTCATTTTTAATTAATTTTAGATTAAATGTATATTTAAAGTATATTTAATTTAGTTTAAAATGTCTTGTTAAATTAAATATACTTTAATTATATATGAAAAGAATCTAAATTTGTTTATAACTCTTGTCTTGCAGGTAACCTATTAAAATGAATATGAAAAAGAAATTATTTCTTGCATTTTCTTCGATTCGATGGTTGGTGTAGCTTAGATTAGCATAGATTAGTTGATCCATAGAGGAGAGAACTCCAAAACAACCAATCAAAGCCATGCTAAAAAATTCCCGACTAGTGAACCTAATCGGCGTCAGTCCTACGTTCACATGTGGTTTCACACTCATAACACAACCCTATGAGCAAAGTTTAAGATGACAGATGACACATCAGAGTTAGAGTTTCAGTGGGCAGAGTTTCAGTGGACACAATGTAATTGTTAATCATGGACACATCATAGTTTTATTTTTTCTCATCTCATTGTAAAGCCTTATTGGCTATTATTTTTTAATTTATGTATATATATTGAGCCTTGTAAAGCCTTTGAGGCTATTTTTGATCATCCATTCAAAGATTTTGTTAAATGGGCACACACATAATTGTATCAGTGGTGGACACATTACAGCTTGGGCACATTACATTATGATGGGCAAAATGCATTGTCTTTCAGCTTGGGCACATCACAGTATGATGGGCAAAATGCATTGTCTTTTAGCTTGGGCACATTATAGTATGATGGGCAAAATGCATTGTCTTTCAGCTTGGGCACATTACAGTATGATAGGCAAAATATATTGTCTTTCAATTTGTACTTTAAATCCTTATTGGTTATTTTATTGAAGCATTGTATCTAACATCTTGTGAATTATTTTTCATGTAGGGTTTTCAATTATTATGGAGCACTCTCAAGAGATTAAAGCTTTTTTCTCTAGCACCACCTTACGTTTTAATGGGAAAGAGTATGCCCTTGAGAACTTTCAAGGGAAGTCGACTCACATGCACATGGGAAGAAAAGTTTGGTTTCTTATTCAAAGAAAAACAAAGATACATCTTATGATGTCGAGGAAAGATATGGAGAAAAATGAGGAGCCATGGAATGCAAGCTTCTCTAAGAAAGATATAACTTCTAGCATGGTTGTGGGAATTACTATGGAACCAAAGAGCCCATACTTGGATATTTTTGTGAAGTGTTCACAACCTAATATTGGGGGCTATCATTTTATCTTATCAAGAGGTCTAAACAGGTTTGCAATGCCACCTCCTCCACCATCAAACTTTATAGAACTACAAACTCCATTACAGGCTCTCATGGATGAATGGAGTACATTTCCAAATGCACAAAAGATTATGGTTGAGTACTTTAAGACATCATCACTCAAGATAGACCATGAATTCAGTCAAGAGCAAGGAGGGCACAAGCAGGATCAGATGGATGCTAGTTTGGTTCAAAAACAAAGAGGACATAAGCAGGATGAGAGAGCTCCTAGTTTGGCTCAGAAGCAACCTAGACAAGGAGGCCCACATCAAGGGTCTGCACACAAACTCTTTGAGATAGAAACAAAAGCAGATGTTGCGTTCGAACTGAAAAATGAAGAAGCAACACAACCATTGTGGCCTAAAGAAATACAAAAGATAGAGGAAGAGGAAGGACAAGAGCCATGGCCACGTTGGTGCAACCTATCAAAGGAAAATAAAGATGCAAAATAGAAAAGATTAATACTGCAAGGGCCACAGTTCCAAAGGCTACTTTCACAAAGAGACAACGTTCCTCCGTTCAGAAAGTACAGGTAAAAGATAAAGAGGACACAATTACAAAGGCTACTTTGAAAAAAAGGCAACGTTCCTCTGCTCATAAACTTCAAGTACAAGAGAAAGAGGACGACATAGAAAATATAGAGAAAGAAGAGTCATATCAAGAGGTTGAGGAAGATCAAGATGAGCTCATGTCAATAAAGAATTTCAATCTGCATCTCAATGAGATGATCACAATAAAAATTCCTCATCTAAAATGCCCCTTTATGCTACAAGCTTTCCAAATTCTGAAGTGATGTTCATATTGAATTGAAAGCCATGGATGACTGCACTTTGTTATTCTCAATTTATGCTCATTCACAAGCTTCTCAACATATGCATCACCTATGGTGGGATTTGGGCTCTCATGAATGAGGTGATTACTTCAGCCCCATCTTCTTGATTCTTCATCCACTTATGTGCCCATGCCTTTTCCTTAGATGTGGATAAAGTGGCTATATGCTTCAGAATATTAGGGTCAAATTGTATTGACCAGTAGGCATAAGAGGAATGATTCAAGGAATTGGATCTTTAATCCACATTCTCTCTTGTAAAAATCATTGTTGCTGACTCCACAAGTTGTCTACCTTGCTCTCCTTTTTCTTGCCCCTTCTTTTCCCCCTTACATATCTTAGTGCCCCTCTACGTCTCTTCCCCCCCCCTTCTCCTTAGCTCTTGCTCTCCCCTGCTGTAACTCTCACAAAATCTTTTCCTTCTACCTACCCCTTCCACTTGCCTAGTGCTAGCCAGTCCTCCCTAGCCCCTCGCTTGCCTCTCTCCCTTTCCACACTATGTGAGCCTTGCCCCCCTCTCCCCCATCCTCCTCTTTGCACTGTCTATGCCTCCCTTCTCCACATGGTGCCCTCAACTTCTTAGTTGTCCCTTCCCCTTTCTCCTCTCCACCTTCCTTTCCCATCACCTCTTTCCCTCCCCTTGCAGCTCTCAATGTACATTTCAAGTGAGTCTATTGTACATGATGATATTAATTGGGATATAAGAAGAACATGCCATGTAGTGTAGTGATATGCTTTGGATTTATTACTGAAATAAAGATTAGATGTGGAGAAGTCATAAATGTATTGGGTTGAAGTGGGATTGAGGATGTCCCTGCACGTTGTTTCAAGGGAAGAAGACAACATCCTAATGGTATTGTGACGCAAGACTTTGATATTTTCATTTGCTATTTATATTGCTTTTATGCAGGTTTGATAATATTGTGAGGATGAGGCGGTAGCCTAGTGGCTATCACTTTATTTTCATCTTCTATGATATTGTAAGGGATTGAGAGAATGACTGGAATGAATCATTGTAAATACCATATGTATGAATGATAAATACCTTGGTATGGGGTGAGAGTTATTTGATATTATGAAGTTTTTAAAAAATAGGAAGAGTGAGTCATATGAGGAGGTGGGGGATCATGACCATGAAGAGACCAAGGGAGTCCCTCCCCTTGCGGCTCTCAATGCCGTCCATGGATGATTTTTTCAAGTTACTTTCGTTAAGAAGCTAAACTTTTATATTGGCATCGAAAGTTTGTATGTCCTAATAAAAATAAATGTTTGAAACATTCGCCATGATTTGAAACTTTTATGCAAAAAAATTTAAACTTTCGCTAGGATTTGCTTTTTTTCCTTGAAAATTCAAAAGAAAATATATAAACAAGTACTACATTCTATTAATATTGTGAAACTAAAAATTTTATCTTGAAAACTTTCGCCAAGATTTTATATTAATATATAAGCATAGCTTCGATAAAAACATCCCTGATGCCATCCCTTCCACACGCTCCTCCACTTGCCCCTCTCCCTTCTCCATCTTAAGCAATGTGTCTACAAAAAATCTTGTTGACATAGCCCATAGCGATAGAAGAAGATGGGCATCAAACACCTGAAATGCAAAGGCCATCAATTGAGCAAACCCAAATTAGAATGAGAAGAGGCTCTGCCCCTCTTGCTACAATCATGGAGCATGATAGTCATAGGCTAGAGTATATTTATGAGTGGGTGGTTGGTCGAAGGAGACCTGGCTCTTCTAGTGTATAAGAACATGAAAGTCTATGCAAAGAGTCTATTGTACATGATGATAATTGGGATATTAGAAGAACATGCCATGTAGTGTAGTGACATGCTTTGGATTTATTATTGAAATAAAGATTAGATGTGGAGAAGTCATAAATGTATTGGGTTGAAGTGGGACTGAGGATGTCCGTGCATGTTGTTTCAAGGGAAGAAGACAACATCCTAATGGTATTGTGACGCAAGACTTTGATATTTTCATTTGCTATTTGTATTGCTTTTATG
The DNA here is from genome assembly GCF_047967505.1 of Dipteris shenzhenensis. Lineage (NCBI taxonomy): Eukaryota > Viridiplantae > Streptophyta > Polypodiopsida > Gleicheniales > Dipteridaceae > Dipteris > Dipteris shenzhenensis. The sequence goes on from NC_141624.1 coordinate 18,080,947, forward strand.
CAGGTTTGATAATATTGTGAGGATGAGGCAGTAGCCTAGTGGCTATCACTTTATTTTCACCTTCTAAGATATTGTAAGGGATTGAGAGAATGAGTGGAATGAATCATTGTAAATACCATGTGTATGAATGATAAATACCTTGGTATGGGGTGAGAGTTATTTGATATTATGAAGTTTTTAAAAAATAGGAAGAGTGAGTCATATGAGGAGGTGGGGGATCATGACCATGAAGAGACCAAGGGAGTCCCTCCCCTTGCGGCTCTCAATGCCGTCCCTTCCACACGCTCCTCCACTTGCCCCTCTCCCTTCTCCATCTTAAGCAATGTGTCTACAAAAAACCTTGTTGACATAGCGGGCATAGTGATAGAAGAAGATGGGCATCAAACACCTGAAATGCAAAGGCCATCAATTGAGCAAACCCAAACTAGAATGAGAAGAGGCTCTGCCCCTCCTGCTACAATCATGGAGCATGATAGTCATAGGCTAGAGTATATTTATGAGTGGGTGGTTGGTCGAAGGAGACCTGGCTCTTCTAGTGTATAAGAACATGAAAGTCTATGCAAAGAGTCTATTGTACATTATGATAATTGGGATATTAGAAGAACATGCCATGTAGTGTAGTGACATGCTTTGGATTTATTACTGAAATAAAGATTAGATGTGGAGAAGTCATAAATGTATTGGGTTGAAGTGGGACTGAGGATGTCCCTACACGTTGTTTCAAGGGAAGAAAACAACATCCTAATGGTATTGTGACGTAAGACTTTGATATGTTCATTTGCTATTTGTATTGCTTTTATGCAGGTTTGATAATATTGTGAGGATGAGGCGGTAGCCTAGTGGCTATCACTTTATTTTCATCTTCTAAGATATTGTAAGGGATTGAGAGAATGAGTGGAATGAATCATTGTAAATACCATGTGTATGAATGATAAATACCTTGGTATGGGGTGAGAGTTATTTGATATTATGAAGTTTTTAAAAAATAGGAAGAGTGAGTCATATGAGGAGGTGGGGGATCATGACCATGAAGAGACCAAGGGAGTATCTTAGACTTGGGATATGGGTGTTGATATATGTGAAAAAATGAGGCCAAGGGTTGTCGCACAAAATTGAGAGTGTGTAACCACCTAGCCCACATGGGAGACTTTTCCACACACACCATGCATGTGGGAGGATGCATTTATTTGCTAATATAGTTCACTTATATAGGACCAAGAGACCCAAAAAAAGTCAAGATGCCAAACATTGTAACAAAAGTCATAAAGATTAACAGGGTGCCATCTATGTTCATAAGACTGTCAGGGAAAGCCAACCCTTATCCTTGACCTTAACAATGTATTAATGAACACATTTAACTCTAGAAGGGCCAACCATCCCCTTGATTTTGGCTTAGATGCTGTAGAGTGTATCAGTGACGGTTTGGTAAAGCACTGTCTATGAAAAGACGCATAGCAGTTCTTGGCTATAGTAGCAAGTACATATGCAAATGTGTTTATTTGGAGCACTGCAAAGCTTGCGAATGTAGAGCATAAACTAGATAAATGCTTTGCAACAATAACAACAGGTTTGTTGGATGGGTGGATGGCATAGGAAAGTTGTCTGGCTACTGATTTCAAATTTCCATCAGGGAAACTCGTATTTTTAAAGCATCTTAGACATTTTTGGAAGTTGTACTTGCAGTTCAATAGCACCAACACTTTGTCTGTGGATGACTCTACATATGAGTGTAGTGAGAATCCCCTTGGCATGTATGTGATAGTCCCAAGGATGGAGGACCAATCTCCCACAGAGCTATGGGGTTTATGAGTCACGTCGGGCCATGGTTGCATAAGTGATTGCTATCAATTGATCAGGTGGAATGGGCATCAGTGAGTCCATTTAACACACCCACACGGGCTGAAAATTTATTTGTACAGGAGTCTCGACTCCAAGGAGGAAAAAATTTACCTTATGATGAATGGTCGAATGTGGAAAAGAATATGGAAATGGCTAGGGAAAGGAAAAATAGGAGGTGAAGGGAAAGAAATAGAAAGTGGGGAGGAGGGCTCCTCCTTCTTTCTCTGGTGTTCAGCACATTCAAGTTGCTCAGCACATTCAAGTTGTTGACGCTAACTCCTTGGCTACCCCTCCTTCAGCACATTCAAGTTGCTGACGCTAACTCCTTGGCTACCCCTCCTTCAGCACATTCAAGTTGCTCAGCACATTCAAGTTGCTGACGCTAACTCCTTGGCTACCCCTCCTTATCCATTTTTGTATAGGTTGCCTAGGTCAAAGGCTCAACACCAATATAGTTCTTTATTGACCATCCTATCCTCATATCCATCCATTTTTGGCTATGGAGTCGTCCCTGCACGACGACGCCCTCGATCGTTCAGGGCTGAGCCGTTTCGACTATGGTTCTCTTGCTGTATGGTAGGTTCCTCTGAAACCCACCTCTTTGTTGATCATGTTGTTTCGTCGTAGTCTGTTGAGATTATCCACGGTAGTCTGCTGTTGGAAGGAGAAGCCGGGGAAGAAAGAGGGCCATTGTAGCGTGCAGCTGAGCTTCAGGGAAGGTCTCTGTGTGTGTATGTGCGAGAGTGTCTTGTTGATCTCTGTGTGTTCGTTCTCTCGATCCCATTGCTTCTTTGTAGCTCACTAAGCTTCTCCTGCAGGGAGGACCCTCACCATAGACGAACCATCATGGCTGCCCTTGTCAAATCCGTCACCCATATGGAGAAAATTGGCTTAAGGAAACGCGCTTCCAGCCCCCCCTCCGGCACCTCTTCCACTTCCCTTTGGTGGGAAACTTTCCACTACGACTTGCTGCAAACCCTTGAGGAGAATAATGGCAGCAGTACCGTCTTCGGAGCTGTGTTCCATTCGCTTTTAAACCACAACCTCGGCAGTCTGGGGGCTCCACAGATTGTTGTTGCCTTCCGGGGTACCCGGTCTCTAAAGGTCGATCTCGACGCTGACATCCACATCTTACTTCATGATCTTCGCTCCCACAAACGATTTGATCTGGCTCTAGACATCGTGAGGCAGCAAGTGGCTCACCATGGCCCGCAGTCTGTATGGTTGGCGGGGCACTCCCAAGGAGCAGCACTCGGCTTGCTGGTGGGCGGGAAGCTTGCTGAAGAGGGGTGCTTTCTTGAAGCCCATCTCTTCAATCCTCCACACCCCTCTATCCCCACCGCAACAATGCACATTTCGGACGAGATTACAACCGCAGCGCACGTCGTCCACAATCTGGTTGTCAACACTCTCGCCCACGTCCTGCAAGACAAGCAGACGAGAAACCACGACTGTGATAGCTTCCAAGCGATCATGCCATGGCTTCCCGACCTCTACCTTAACGTTCACGACCCAATCTGTTCGTCGTACATCCGTTACTTCGAAGCTCATCGTCATCTGCCAAATCTGAAGGGGCGTCGGTTCGGCTTCGCCTTATCCTCCACGCCGCAATCTATCAGAGCAATTCCCCGCTCTTTCATATGTGGGGCAGGAGCCAAGCCTGATCATCTCATTCCCTCCGCCCGTCTTTATGTCAACGAAAAGCCATATAAAGACAACGAAAAGCCATCAAGGTTCATGCCGTCTCATCGGCTAAAGCAATGGTACGATCTGGACGTAAAGCTGCAGCCCTTGAAGATGGTGTTTGACCCTACACGAGATTGCATGACCCCTAGAGATCCTTAGTACTAAGTTAGTAGCTTGTATTTTTGGACAATTATCATTGACTGCTCGACTTTGCCCAAAGGGGACATTTCACAAGCTAAAGACCTCTCAAAAGATACTAGGCAAACCTTAGTACTCATTCACTACATAGGCCTAATCTACACTGTGACGCTAAAAATTGATATTTTTTATTTGGCATTGGTATTATTTTCTTCTATGTTTGATAAGAGTTTGAGTATCAAGTGATAGTCTAGCAGCTCTCACTTATTTCTATTTTCTAATATATTGTATGGGATTGAGAGGATGAGTGGAATAGATCATTGTAAATACCATGTGTATGAATGATAAATACCTTGGTATGGGATGAGAGTTATTTGTATATGCGATATTATGGGGTTTTTAGAAAATAGTTGAATATTTGATATCATGTCTCTACTGAAAGTTATAGGCCTTTGTGTCTAATGACAGTTTGCAAAGTGTTTTGAGCTAATTATAAAGGTATTTATGAAGGAGGTGCAATGTTTCCCCGGAACCTATCCATCCGACTCAATCAGCCCCTTCAAACTCCTTGATATATATCAGTTCATGTCATGTTGAGCTACAAGATCTTCTTTCAACAATGTATCACTCTTCTCTTTGGCACAGACCGTCGGCTTGCTGTGATTATGGCCTCCACCGATCCTTTCCTTCTCCCTATGCTTAAGTACAACATCAGTTGGGATGTTACCATCTTCATTCTCATATAAGGAAGGATAGTATGGTGTGCTCTCTTGAACACCTATTTCATTAATTTTGGACTTTTTGTGTTGTTTTTGGACGAAGCCCAAAAATCCTTCCCAAATGAAAACTTTACTTTGTGAAAATATCCTTCCCAAATCAAAATTTTACTTTCTGAAAATATTCTTCCCAAATCAAAAGTTCACTTTGTGGCACTATCATATTCACATAAAAATATTGTTTTTTGAATCTATACTTTTGCACCAACATGCAAGAATTTGAAATAATCCTATATTAGAAATTCTAGCTATATCTAAGTTATTTGTTAATTTAATTATTTTTAATATTTTTCCTTGACGTTTTTCCTTGACGTGATAAATTTATAAATCCATGAAAGGAGACTTAAATATTTCATGAAAATAACATTGTCACTCGCAATATGCACAAAATTTTTAAAACTTTTAATAAATAGAAAAAAGACATGATGCCATAAGACCCAAGTTTTGTATTGAACCAAAGAGGTATAATAGCAATTATAGCTATTATTATATGATTACATTGAGAGACGTTGCTCTCAGCTAGAGTCTTTATATCCAAAATGATATAGATTGAACATATGTTTACAATTTAAATTGTTGCTCTTAAAGAGCCTCAATTCGTGCCATCTGCATAATTTGACTCCCCATTGTCTTATTGCTCAATGTCATGACAGTCCCTTGCCAGGTGCCATCTGCATAATTTGACTCCCACCTTGTCTTGCCAAGCCTTGCCCCTTGGGTGCATTGACTCCCCATTGTCTTATTACTCAATGCGATAGTCCCTTGCCAGGTGCCACCTGCATTAACTCCCTATTGTCTTGCCAAGCCTTGACCCTTGGGTGACATCCAGTGCAAAATACAGGTGCCATCTGCATTAACTCCCACAAGTTATCTTGCCAAGCCTTGCCCCTTGGGTGCATTGACTCCTCATTGTCTTATTGCTCAATGTGATAGTCCCTTGCCAAGTGCCATCTCAATTAACTCCCTATTGTCTTGGCAAGCCTTGACCCTTGGATGACATCCAGTGCATATTTTGACTCTCATTTGACATAGGAGGTGATGACTCTGATTATAACTGTCTTGGATTGGCTTCTTCCCTAGTACCCAAATAAAATCCTTCAATGGACTTCAATACAAAGCTTTAATCATGGACATTCTTCATTTGCGGTGTCTCCTTCTACTTCCTCCATGGCAAGCATCCTTAAAAATTCGTGTATATGCAAAATAGTTTGCTGTGGTATTTTTATTTTTCCTTCTACCTCATATCCGATGCGCTTCTTTGATTTCTTTGCCCTTGAATGCCAAGACACTATGATTGTCTCCATCGAAACTTGAGAGACTGCTTCATCATTTGGAACCCACTCCTTCATTATACAATTAGTATACAATGTGTTGTTATCCATATTCTCCTTCCTGCCCTTTGGCTAATACCATACCGCTGTAAATGTTGTAGCTCTCCCTTGGTCATCTCTTTGCACATCAACTACTTTTGCAACCCAAAACTTCACATTCTCATATTCATCATCCGATGGCTGAACCACAACAAAACAATCGACCTCTATATCTACTTGTGGCATAAACTCTCTCTTCTTCGGTTCACAATATGGACGTGGGAGTAATGATACAAATTCATTTTCAAAGACTGGAGCTGGGCGCAAATCGTTATGAACATTTGGCCAAAACATATTGCATTCTTCCTTGACATCCTTTGAGCCTCGCATTCTCTCAAGGTCCTTTATTAAATTTCGTGTCTTGTTAATTATAGTGGTAGTGTGTTCTCTCCAAGTAGGCTTCGAATCAAGATATCTCCGAAGCATTTCCTCTTTGTATGTAATATATACTTTTAATCCTTCTATTTCACAGTTAGACCTCTCATTGAATTCTTGTATAGGAGCCCATGTTGGATACCTTTCCTTGCTGGGAATTGAAGTTAAGAGACTGTAAGGTTCTTCAAGTTCCCATTTTGTATCATGAGAATACTGTTGCCATTGCATTACGGGTTTTTCATCTTTAAAAAAAAAACGAAAGTAGTGTGGATTGGTATGACCTGTCAATGCATCACCACCTGTTTGTATGAAAGGTAGAATGAAGCTCTTCCAATCATACATTCTTTCGAGCCTCTCACATACTGTACTTTCCTTACGACCACCAACTTGCCTGCCACATCTTCTTACCAAGTCATCTATTGTCTCCACATCCTTGCATTTAGGCTCCCTTGAGACTGTGCTAAAAACCTGATCGATATCCTCATTTGTATGCCCAACATACAAAAATCCACATTCGACCTCATTGAAGATTCATAGCATGGAGCAGAATGCAAACATGAGTACATTCTTATTTTCTCGCCAACAATTATCAGCTTGTATTCTCAAAGTCGGTGGTAGGCGACCTTTTTCTGCATGTACATTGTGAATTGCCTTCATAATAGATGTTACAACTTGATTGCTATCATGTAGATGCAAGGAATCAATCCATATATCTGCAAAGAACTTAATTCCATGCACTAACGCTCCACATAGATGTGTCTTTAGAAAGTGCTTTCCTTGTAATTTAGGTGGAGTGGCAACAAAACGAGGCAATGTTGTTGTATTCTGATCCATGCCATCTACAATAAGGCACATGTAGTCATCGGGATGCGAAATAGCTTGCTCCTTCCAAAATGCATATTTTTTTCTGGAATGTCAAATAAGGTCATGATGAGATTTTCGGTTTTTTTTGTATAATTCCCTTTGATTTGGACATGTTGCACTCTCAATCGCTCGCTTTAAATCATCACAGACATTGCACTTTGACATTTTTTGCCTCCTTGGGATTTTAACATATCCAAAGTTCTTCTTCCAAAGAGTATACAAAGTATGAGAAGAAGCTACGGCATCCCCTCTTTGCCTTTGCTTTTCTGCAATAGAGTCAAATACTTCAAGCTTTGTCAAGCCCATTGGAAGGTGCATTTCAGTGATCGTGTCACCATTAGGGAGTTTGGTAGATATATGGGGTTGAGGTAAAGCATTTTCATGTATGAAGTCTTGCAAAATTGCTGTTGCCCTGACAGTTGAGATTCTTGATTTGGACCTTCCTCTATTACCGTGAATGCTAAATTTGTTGCCGCCCTTTGCCTTGGTGACTAAATCCCAATATGTACCATGGGATAATCTAGTAATATTGCGATATGCCTTATTGCAAATCCTTTTTCCATTTACGAGAGGTTTTACCTTTTGTCTTGAACTTAGCCTTTTATTGCCATTCTGAAGAAAGCAAGAGAGACTTGTGAGAAGGTATTCATTTCTTTCGCTTCCTCTTCTTTGCCACACGTGTCCTCTACATTCCCTGATGTCTGCAAGATCAATGAAGCGCATACATCTTCGCTTGCAACATAGATATCCCAATGCATTTAACATGTTCTCCTCCTTCATTACTCTCTTCCTCTTTGGTTGCTTTTGTGGATCTGCCTGGATTCGCTTTCTCTTCATGCATATGTATGACCGTTTTCGTTCCTCGTGCACGTTGTTATCCGTATTTATGCACTTCTTCTCCTCACATTTGTTTGTAACCAAGCATCCATGATTGGTCGTTGCATCCTTGTCCATATCACAATCAAAGTTAAATATTGAATAATCCTCTGTTGATCTCATCCTCGTTTTTAACATACTCTTAGGACCATTCAATGAATTCAATATTCTACGAGAGTATTGAGAACCTTGAAACTCTTCCACTCCTGAGAGAACATCACTCATTGGGACATCTTGCATGGCTTTCACAAATCCACAAGCTTGATCGACACCAGGTTTGTTAATATGCATGAACTCATTCACACTTGACAAGACATCGCTATTGAAACCTTTGCCCTTCTCACTGTGCAAGAATTCATCCACCCCAGATAAGGCTTCGCTTCTAAAATCATTTTGTTTCTCGGAACCAATGAACTCATCCACTCCAGATAAGATGTCACTTCTATAATTGAGTATATTGAAATCATCCACATTTGAAGTGCTAGAGCCTGGCACATGGGCACGCTTTTTAGGTCCTTTGATATTGTAGTATACCTTGTCTTTATCATTGAAAACCACGTGCCTCTTTCTCATGTTTAAAAATTGCATGCTCCATCTCATATTCTTGCCTACCTCATAGTAGGAATCACATAAGGATGTTATGTTATCAACCATACCATCATCAGTGACTTTTAGAATCCTCATCTGTGCAAATGACGCTCCACTTGTTCAAATCCCAATACTTCACCTTCTACTACAGTCTTATTTGCAAATGATCTCATTTGTAAAATGTCCCCTATAGTAAAATCCAAGGTGGTGCACTTTGTATTCTTGATAATGTCTGTTGCATAAGTCTCATCTTTGTCCCATGCTATAATTGATTTGTTGGATGTATTGTAGGGCATAACATCTCCAAGTGTTTCCATATCTCCACATTTATACTTTAGCTCAACATGTGCGCTAAGAATCTTTGATACAGTAACTGCCACCTTATCTTCGCCAAGTCTTCGAAAGTGGCAAATTGAATTGGGATCACTATCATGGATTGTAGCAAATCCAACTACTTCTCTTTTGCTACATAAAATAACATCCATCCCTGGAACAAAATCTATAGCCATCTCCTTTGTGAGAGTCCTTCGCAAGCAAGCTGCTGCAGTAGCAACAATTACATAAATATTAGTCTCTTTTAAATAATCTACTCATTTATTATAATTTTTAATTAGTACTTAATTTATTGGTGGGAGAAGATCAATAGATGGACATGCCAAGTTATCCTTTGCATGGTCGATCGAGCATTAAATACTATTTTTGCTCTAGTGTCATGCACATCCGTAAAAAAACACGAGCCTGCTAGGTATGTTATCCAATCAAGCACTTATGGGATGGGTGTGCCACTTTGCATGTAAGTCAATTCCACCTAGTTGAAGGTGTGTGCAAAGTATTGTGCCCATCAAATATGCTTTGCATTGTCGATCAAGCATAAAACATCGTTTTTGCCTTAGTGTCATGCACAACCATGAAAAAACACGGTCCTAAGTGTGTTAATCAAACAAGTACTTATTGGATGGGGGCTCCACTTTTCACGCAAGTCCGTTTCAACTAGGTTGAGATGCGTGCAAAGTATTGTCACCATCGGATATGCTCTGCATGGTCGATAACGCATTATACAACATTCTTCCCGTAGTGATATGCACATCTGCAAAAAAACACGCCCTTAGGTATGTTATCTAACCAAGTACTACTTATCAGATGGGTGTGCCTCTTTGACAAAATTTCAATACCACCTAGGTTAAGGCGTAGGAAGAGTATTGTTCCCATCGGATATGCATTGCATGGTCGATCGAGCATTAAATACTATTTTTGCGAGACTTTTTCTCGTGTCATGCACATCCGTAAAAAAAACACGCTGCTAGGTGTGTTATCTAATCAAGTACTTATGCGATGGGAATGCCACTTTGCATGTAAGTCAATTCCACCTGGTTGAATGTGTGTGTAAAGTATTGTGCCCATCGGATATGCTTTGCATTGTGGATCAAGCATAAAACACCATTTTTGCCTTAGTGTCATGCACAACCATATAAAAACACAGCCCTAGCTGTGTTATTCAAACAAGTACTTATCGGATGGGGGCTCCACTTTGCACGCAAGTCCGTTTAGACTACGTTGAGGTGCGTGCAAAGTATTGTCACCATCGGATATGCTTTGCATGAACGATCACGCATTATACACCATTTTTTCCCGAGTGATATGTACATCCGCAAAAAAACACGCCCTTAGGTGTGTTATCTGACCAAGTACTTATCGGATGGGTGTGCCTCTTTGGGAACATTCCAATACACTCTAGTGTCATGCACATCCGTAAAAAAACACGCTGCTAGGTATGTTATCCGATCAAACACTTATGGGATGGGAGTGCCACTTTGCATGTAAGTCAATTCCACCTAGTTCAAGGTGTGTGCAAAGTATTGTGCCCATCAGATGTGCTTTGCATTGTCGATTAAGCATAAAACAACGTTTTTGCCTTAATGTCATGCACAACCATGAAAAAAGACGGTCCTAGGTGTGTTAATCAAACAAGTACTTATCGGATGGGGGCTCCACTTTGCACGCAAGTCCGTTTCAACCCCGAAAAGTGTTGTTCCCATCGGATATCCTTTGCATGGTCGATCGAGCATTAAATACTATTTTTGCTCTAGTGTCATGCACATCCGTAAAAAAACACGCTGCTAGGTATGTTATCCGATCAAGCACTTATGGGATGGGCGTGCCACTTTGCATGTAAGTCAATTCCACCTAGTTCAAGGTGTGTGCAAAGTATTGTGCCCATCGGATATGCTTTGCATTGTCGATCAAGCATAAAACACCGTTTTTGCCTTAGTGTCATGCACAACCATGAAAAAACATGGTCCTAGGTGTGTTATTCAAAAAGTACTTATCGGATGGGGGATCCACTTTGCACACAAGTCCGTTTCAACTACATTGAGATGCGTGCAAAGTATTGTCACCATCGGATATGCTTTGCATGGTCGATCACGCCTTATACACTGTTTTTTCTCTAATGATATGCACATCCGCAAAAAAACACGCCCTTAGGTGTGTTATCTGACCAAGTACTTATCGGATGGGTGTGCCTCTTTGAGAACATTTCAATACCACGTAGGTTGAGGCGTACAAAAAGTGTTGTGCCCATTGGATATCCTTTGCATGATCGATCGAGCAATAATTACTATTTTTGCTCTAGTGTCATGCACATCCGTAAAAAAACACGCTGCTAGGTATGTTATCCAATCAAGCACTTATGGGATGGGAGTGCCACTTTTCATGTAAGTCAATTCCACCTAGTTGAAGGTGTGTGCAAAGTATTGTGCCCATCGGATATGCTTTGCATTGTCGATCAAGCATAAAACACCGTTTTTGCCTTAGTGTCATGCACAACCATGAAAAAACACGGTCCTAAGTGTGTTAATCAAACAAGTACTTATCGGATGGGGGCTCCAGTTTGCACACAAGTCCGTTTCAACTAGCTTGAGATGCGTGCAAAGTATTGTCACCATCGGATATGCTCTTCATGGTCGATTACGCATTATACAACGTTTTTCCCGTAGTGATATGCACATCCACAAAAAAACATGCCCTTAGGTATGTTATCTAACCAAGTACTTATCGGATGGGTGTGCCTCTTTGAGAACATTTCAATACCACCTAGGTTAAGGTGTAGGAAATGTATTGTACCCATCGGATATGCTTTGCATGGTCGATCGAGCATTAAATACCATTTTTACCTTAGTGTCTTGCACATCCGTAAAAAAACACGCTGCTAGGTGTGTTATCCGATCAAGTACTTATGCGATTGGAATGCCACTTTGCATGTAAGTCAATTCCACATAGTTGAAGGTGTGTGCAAAGTATTGTGCCCATAGGATATGCTTTGCATTGTTGATCAAGCATAAAAAACCGTTTTTGCCTTTGTGTCATGCACAACCATATAAAAACACGCCCGTAGGTGTGTTATTCAAATAAGTACTTATCGGATGGGGGATCCACTTTGCACGCAAGTCTGCTTCAACTACCTTGAGGTGCGTGCAAATTATTGTCACCATCGGATATGCTTTGCATGGTCGATCACACATTATATACCATTTTTTCCCTAGTGATATGGACATCCGCAAAAAAACACGCCATTAGGTGTGTTATCTGACCGAGTACTTATCGGATGGGTGTGCCTCATTGAGAACATTTCAATACCACCTAGGTTGAGGTGTACCAAAAGTGTTGTGACCATCGGATATCCCTTGCATGGTCGATCGAGCATTAAATACTATTTTTGCTCTAGTGTCATGCACATCCGTAAAAGAACACGTTGCTAGGTATGTTATCCGATCAAGCACTTATGGGATGGGGGTGCCACTTTGCATGTAAGTGAATTCCACCTAGGTGACGGTGTGTGCAAAGTATTGTGCCCATCGGATATGCTTTGCATTGTCGATCAAGCATAAAACACCATTTTTGCCTTAGTGTCATGCACAACCATGAAAAAACACGGTCCTAGGTGTGTTATTCAAACAAGTACTTATCGGATGGGGGCTCCACTTTGCACGCAAGTCCGTTTCAACTACGTTGAGGTGTGTGCAATGTATTGTCACCATCGGATATGCACCATTTTTTCCCTAGTGGTATGCACATCCGCAAAAAAACATGCCCTTAGGTGTGTTATCTGACCAAGTACTTATCGGATGGGTGTGCCTCTTTGAGAACATCTCAATACCACCTAGGTTAAGGTGTAGGGAAAGTATTGTGCCCATCGGATATGCGTTGCATGGTCGATCACGCATTATACACGATTTTTCCCCGAGTGATATGCACATCTCCAAAAAAACATGCCCTTAGGTGTGTTATCTGACCAAGTACTTATCGGATGGGTGTACCTCTTTGAGAACATTCCAATACCACCTAGGTTGAGGCGTACAAAAAGTGTTGTGCCCATTGGATATCCTTTGCATGGTCGATCGAGCATTAAATACTATTTTTGCTCTAGTGTCATGCACATCCGTAAAAAGAGACGCTGCTAGGTATGTTATCCGATCAAGCACTTATGGGATGGGCGTGCCACTTTGCATGTAAGTGAATTCCACCTAGTTGAAGGTGTGTGAAAAGTATTGTACCCATCGGATATGCTTTGCATTGTCGATCAAGCATAAAATACCGTTTTTGCCTTAGTGTCATGCACAAGCATGAAAAAACACGGTCCTAGGTGTGTTATTAAAACAAGTACTTTTCGGATGGGGGCTCCACTTTGCACGCAAGTCCATTTCAACTACGTTGACGTGTGTGCAAAGTATTGTCACCATCGGATATGAGTTGCATGGTCGATCACGCATTATACACCATTTTTTCCCTAGTGCTATGCACATCCGCAAAAAAACATGCCCTTAGGTGTGTTATCTGACCAAGTACTTATCGGATGGGTGTGCCTCTTTGAGAACATCTCAATACCACCTAGGTTAAGGTGTAGGAAAAGTATTGTGCCCATCGGATATGCTTTGCATGGTCGATCACGCATTATACACCATTTTTTCCCGAGTGATATGCACATCCGCAAAAAAACACGCCCTTAGGTGTGTTATCTGACCAAGTACTTATCGGATGGGTGTACCTCTTTGAGAACATTCCAATACCACCTAGGTTGAGGTGTACGAAAAGTGTTGTGCCCATCGGATATCCTTTGCATGATCGATCGAGCAATAAATACTATTTTTGCTCTAGTGTCATGCACATCTGTAAAAAAACACGCTGCTAGGTATGTTATCCGATCAAGCACTTATGGGATGGGAGTGTCACTTTGCATGTAAGTCAATTCCACCTAGTTCAAGGTGTGTGCAAAGTATTGTGCCCATCGGATATGCTTTGCATTGTCGATTAAGCATAACACAACGTTTTTGCCTTAATGTCATGCACAACCATGAAAAAACACGGTCCTAGGTGTATTAATCAAACAAGTACTTATCGGATGGGGGCTCCACTTTTCACACAAGTCCGTTTCAACTACAAAAAGTGTTGTGCCCATCGGATATCCTCTGCATGGTCGATCGAGCATTAAATACTATTTTTGCTCTAGTGTCATGCACATCCGTAAAAAAACACGCTGCTAGGTATGTTATCCGATCAAGCACTTATGGGATGGGCGTGCCACTTTGCATGTAAGTCAATTCCACCTAGTTGAAGGTGTGTGCAAAGTATTGTGCCCATCGGATATGCTTTGCATTGTCGATCAAGCATAAAACACCGTTTTTTCCTTAGTGTCATGCACAACCATGAAAAAACAAGGTCCTAGGTGTGTTATTCAAACAAGTACTTATCGGATGGGGGCTCCACTTTGCACGCAAGTCTGTTTCAACTACGTTGACGTGTGTGCAAAGTATTGTCACCATCGGATATGATTTGCATGGTCGATCACACATTATACACCGTTTTTTCCCTAGTGGTATGCACATCCGTAAAAAAACACGCCCTTAGGTGTGTTATCTGACCAAGTACTTATCGGATGGGTATGCCTCTTTGAGAACATTTCAATACCACCTAGGTTGCGGTGTAGGAAAAGTATTGTGCCCATCGGATATCCTTTGCATGGTCGATCGAGCATTAAATACTATTTTTTCTCTAGTGTCATGCACATCCGTAAAAAAAGAACATGCTGCTAGGTATGTTATCCGATCAAGCACTTATGGGATGGGTGTGCCACTTTGCATGTAAGTCAATTACACCTAGTTGAAGGTGTGTGCAAAGTATTGTGCCCATCGGATATGCTTTGCATTGTCGATCAAGCATAAAACACCGTTTTTGCCTTAGTGTCATGCACAACCATGAAGAAGCACGGTCCTAAGTGTGTTAATCAAACAAGTACTTATCGGATGGGGGCTCTAGTTTGCACGCAAGTCCGTTTCAACTAGCTTGAGATGCGTGCAAAGTATTGTCACCATCGGATATGCTCTGCATGGTGGTCGATTACGCATTATACAACGTTTTTCCCGTAGTGATATGCACATCTGCAAAAAAACATGCCCTTAGGTATGTTATCTGACCAAGTACTTATCGAATGGGTGTGCCTCTTTGAGAACATTTCAATACCACCTAGGTTAAGGTATAGGAAAAGTATCGTGCCCATCGGATATGCTTTGCATGGTCGATCAAGCATTAAATACCATTTTGGCCTTAGCGTCACGCACATCCGTAAAAAAACATGCTGCTAGGTGTGTTATCCGATCAAGCACTTATGCGATGGGAATGCCACTTTGCATGTAAGTCAATTCCACCTAGGTGAAGGTGTGTGCAAAGTATTGTGCCCATCGGATATGCTTTGCATTGTCGATCAAGCATAAAACACCGTTTTTGCCTTAGTGTCATGCACAACCATATAAAAACACGGTCCTAGGTGTGTTATTCAAACTAGTACTTATCGGATGGGGGCTCCACTTTGCACGCAAGTCCGTTTCAACTACATTGAGGTGCGTGCAAAGTATTGTCACCATCGGATATGCTTTGCATGGCCGATCACGCATTATACACCATTTTTTCCCTAGTGATATGCACATCTGCAAAAAAACACGCCCTTAGGTGTGTTATCTGACCAAGTACTTATCGGATGGGTGTGCCTCTTTGAGAACATTTCAATACCACCTAGGTTGAGGCGTACGCAAAGTGTTGTGCCCATCGGATATCCTTTGCATGGTCGATCGAGCATTAAATACTATTTTTGCTCTAGTGTCATGCACATCCGTAAAAAAAGACGTTGCTAGGTATGTTATCCGATCAAGCACTTATGGGATGGGCGTGCCACTTTGCATGTAAGTCAATTCCACCTAGTTGAAGATGTGTGCAAAGTATTGTGCCCATCGGATATGCTTTGCATTG
The DNA here is from genome assembly GCF_047967505.1 of Dipteris shenzhenensis. Lineage (NCBI taxonomy): Eukaryota > Viridiplantae > Streptophyta > Polypodiopsida > Gleicheniales > Dipteridaceae > Dipteris > Dipteris shenzhenensis. Next base: position 18,096,758 of record NC_141624.1, read on the forward strand.
TCGATCAAGCATAAAACACCGTTTTTGCCTTAGTGTCATGCACAACCATGAAAAAACACGGTCCTAAGTGTGTTAATCAAACAAGGGGTGGTAGCAAGCTAAGGGTGTCTACTTCCGAATCACTTTCGGGTGAGTGTGACACCCGCTCGAGTGAAAATACAAAGGTTTTGCTTCGGTCTGCCATACCTCGATCGAGGTATTATCTCCAATGAAAATCACACACGAGGACAACCGAGCCAAGCCAATACCTCGATTGAGGTGCTGGGCTTTTTTCACCGGACCGAGCCTATACCTCGATTGAGGTTTGCTGGCATGCCACCTATACATGCCACATATACCTCGTTCGAGGTATCGTGGCAATCCAGCTACACCTCGATCAAGGTAGTGTGGCATGTCCAGCTATACCTCGATCGAGGTATGTGCCATCCGACAGGGCAGCTGACATACCTCGATTGAGGTATGCTGGACCGATGACTTGGCTGCATGTCGAATACGTCAATCGAGACATGTGGCATCCGGCTGCTGCTGACATACCTCGATCGAGGTATCGTGGCATGTCTATACCTCGATCGAGGTAGATGTACCGATATGTATGGGCATGTCAAAATACCTCGATCGAGGTATCGTGGCATGTCTATACCTCGATCGAGGTATGATGGAGCGATATGTATGTTGCATGTGAAATACCTCGATCGAGGTAGGGAAACCCTAAATTTTCTTATAAAAGGAGAGCGACCCCCCTGACCTCCTCCTCATCGACCGATTTCGGATTTGCGGGACGTCGGCGGAATTACGGCAGTGACGGAGAGCGACCGACGGACAGCGACGGAGATGGACGGAGCGGGAGAGTCCAGGTAGGGTTCTTTTTATGTAGCATTTTTTTTTTGCTAAAATTTATTTAAATTTTAGTTTATAGGAATAATTATAAAAAATTTCTAAATTTCAAATGCATTTTGAAGTTTTTTTGAAATTTTTGAATTACGACATTTTTTATTTAAAATGTGAAAATCTAAAAATTTTATTTTTTAAAATCATCTTTGAAAAAAAAGAGATTAAAGTTATTTTTTATATTAGAGCTATTTTTATTTAAATAAAAAAACGTTTCATAGGAATAATTATAAAATATTTCTAAATTTCAAATGCATTTTAAATTTTTAAAAAAAATTTTGAATTACGATATTTTTTATTTAAAATGTGAAAATGTAAAAAATTTATTTTTTAAAATAACCTTTGAAAAAAAAGAGATTAAAGTTATTTTTTAAATTAGAGCTATTTTTATTTAAATAAAAAAACGTTTAAATTTTAGTTCACAGGAATAATTATAAAATATTTCTAAATTTGAAATGCATTTTAAAGTTTTTTTAAAATTTTTGAATTACGACATTTTTTATTCAAAATGTGAAAATGTAAAAATTCTGTTTTTTAAAATCATCTTTGAAAAAAAAGAGATTAAAGTTATTTTTTAAATTAGAGCTATTTTTATTTAAATAAAAGAACGTTTAAATTTTAGTTCATAGGAATAATTATAAAATATTTTTAAATTTCAAATGCATTTTAAAGTTTTTTTTTTTGAATTATGACATTTTTTATTGAAAATGTAAAAATGTAAAATTTTGGTTTTTTAAAATCATCTTTGGAAAAAAAGAGATTAAAGTTATTTTTTAAATTAGAGCTATTTTTATTTAAATAAAAAAACGTTTAAATCTTAGTTTATAGCAATAATTATAAAATATTTCTAAATTTGAAATGTATTTTAAAGTTTTTTAAAATTATTTTTGGAATTACGTAATTTTTTATTTAAAATGTGAAAATGTAAATATTTTGTTTTTAAAATCATCTTTAAAAAAAAAGAGATAAAAGTTATTTTTTAAATTAGTGCTATTTTTATTTAAATAAAGAAACGTTTAAATTTTAGTTTATAGGAATAATTATAAAATATTTCTAAATTTGAAATGCATTTTAAAGTTTTTTAAAATTATTTTTGGAATTACGTAATTTTTTATTTAAAATGTGAAAATGTATATATTCTGTTTTTTGAAATCATCTTTTAAAAAAAAGAGATTAAAGATATTTTTTTAATTAGTGTTATTTATATTTAAATAAAAAAACGTTTAAATTTTATTTTTAAAAATGATCTTTAAAAAAAAAGAAAATAAGAGTTTAAGTTAGTGAAGTTTTTATTTAAATGTCAAAAAGTATATAATTTGTTTTTTAAAATAATCTATAAAAAAAAATTTATAACTGAAGTTTTGAATTTAATATAACGTTTAAATTTTGTTTTTAGAAATCATGTATTAAGAACAAGAAAATAAGAGTTTAAAGTAGCTTTTATATTATTTTAGTTTATAGGAATATATAATCTAATTATAAAATATTTCAAAATTTCAAATGCATTTAAAAGTTTTTTCAAATATTTTTTTAAATTACGTAATTTTTTATTTAAAATGTGAAAATGTATATATTTTGTTTTCTAAATTCATCTATTTAAAAAAAGAGAGATTAAAGTAGGTTTTATGTTATTTTTGAAATTGGTGCTATTTTTATTTAAATAAAAAAACGTTTAAATTTTAGTCTTCAAAATCATCTTTTAAAAAAAAAGAAAATAAGAGTTTAAGGTAGCGATGTGCGTTTATCAATCTTTATGTGGAATATTATAGATTATATAGTTGGTTAAGAGTTGTTTCATAATTTAGGTAGAGTAAGTAGGCTGTATAAAACACCACATGGGCATTATCCCTAAAACACCACACCACATGGGCAAAGACCCCAACACTAGAGTGGTTAGATGCATAAGCGTATGGCTAATTGGATCTTTTAAATGCACCAGCGCATCGAAAACACATACGTAAATGATTGTCCAAAGGTCTCCTCTCTCCCCAGGCATGGGAACCAAGTGATGATCTATAGGAATGGCCACTAGTTGAGGTGGATTGCCCAACCAAAATAGATAATATTGAAAAGGCCTAATTATTTTCTCAAAGTTCTCGCTTTAAAAGGTCTGTAGTGTCAACCCGCTCTCTTTTTTAATGTGTAGTTCGAGAAATACTAGATGCGCCTTGCTTGTGTATCGTTCAAAGTAATGTATTAGGTATCCTTCTATCTCCTCCATATCTATTGCAAACCCAAGGCAGTAAAGCATTCAAAGAAGGTCTTATTAACCAAACCTCTCCACTATCTATCCTTAGTATAGGGGCCATAAGTGGACAATGTGGTCCTTACACCACATGTGGAAAAGTTTCATATTGGATAAAAAGTAAAAAAAGGGAAACATATAAGGAAAAAATATTTGAGACATCTAAGTTTAAAAATGCAACAACTACTGGTGCCGACTTGGGAGAATACTACCTCCATGATTAGACTTCATCAGCTATCCAAGTCCCATAGAGGCCGCCTAGGAGGGAAGGAAGAGCTCTCTTTGTGACTTGAGAAATAGATAAACCATGTATGTGCAAGGAGCGGCCGAATAGACAACACTTTTGAGCACTTTGGAAGAGAAAACAATGGAAAAAGGGAAGAGACACTCAAGAGAGAGAACCTGAGGTGACCTTCATTACCAATAGAGTGAGACTCCACTCCAATGCAACTCAAAATACTACAAACACAAGGGAGAAGAAGAGGTTTCATACGTACAAGAGGGAGCAGAAGCTCCAAGACTACTCATAGAGAGAGAATGAACTAGAGAGAGATGGACTCAAGAGTCTACATAAGAGAATATCTACAAGAGGGAGAGAAGGCTCATGGAAGAGGCTTGAGGAGACTAGGGCTACAGCAAAATGTGGCCTAATGGTGGAAGAGATGTTGAACAAGGGAGAGGAGGGCTCCTTTTATAGAGATTTTGTCACCCTCCTTCACCCATTTACAATTGCTGCCTGTAGAATCCTTTTTTCATCAATCACATAAGCTCGTATGTCACCATCCAAGTCCTTTTTGGCTACTCTTGCCATGTGTCCCATGAAAAGATGTGCAAGACTCTTAAAATATTGGGAAAGTCAAGAGTCTCCCCACATGAAGCCCATAGGGACCCTCTCTTTTCCATATGTCTACATCCCCCTTATTCCACATAGGAATTCTAGAAGGATTCCTCTTGACTCCACACTCCTCCACATGCCTTCCACACGCTTGGAATGTGATCTCTCTTATATTATTGGAACACATGGACATGAGCCCACCTCTTTATATGACACACTCTTCCTATTTTCTAAAAACCCCATAATATCCCATACACAAATAGCTCTCACCCCATACCAAGGTATTTATCACTCATAAACATGGTATTTACAATGATCCATTCCACTCATCCTCTCAATCCCATACAATATCTTAGAAAATAGAAATAAGTGAGAGCCGCTAGGCTATTACTTGATACTCAAACTCTTATCAAACATAGAAGAAAACAATACCAATGCCAAATAAAAAATATCAAATTTGTGCATCACATCTTTCCCCCGTGAGCAGATCCTCTCCAGTGATAGAGAGGGTCTACTGGCCCTCAAGGTGGTCGAGCATAGAAGAATTTAATGCGATACTCATTGGTGCATCTGGGTATCACCATGCCATCAACATCCTCAAGCTGATAGGTTCCATTCATGAACTTCTTTTCAACTCGATATGGTCCCTCCCATCGGCCGATAAACTTTTTGTCTAGTCGCTTGTCCAGACACAGCAATCAAATCTCATGACCAAATCTCCTTCTCCAATATCTTTCTTCTTGCATAATTTGGTGTCAAAACGGGCCTTGCGCCTTTTTTGAGAAGCTTCCAAGTTTTGTAAGGCCTGTAATCTGCATTCATCCAAGGCTTCTAGCTATACCAAGCGTTGAGCATAGGCATCCGCCGCTGTTGAGATATCGAGCTCCACTCATGATATGCAAGGGTAACCGATGTGCATTTATGTCACCGACTTGTTAGCTGCAGATGCGGTTGATACACTGCCCATGAATAGTAGCTGGATGACAGCTATCCTTATGTACTCTAGTTCGTGGCTTAGTTAGTATGCCACCTTAGTTAGCTGAGTTTGGTTTGAGACCCACATATAGGGTTCTTCTATTTCTTTGTACTACAGTTCTTTTGGCTTTCACAACTAAGAAGAGGAAAACTATTTTCAGTCTCCACCTTTATGTGTATTCCCCCATTGCGTATGTGAGAAAGCTGCAAGTGAGACTCCTTCCTTCTCTCCCACTATCTTGACATGGTATCAGAGCCTAGTTCATGGTAAGGAGCTCAAGAAAGCAAACCAAGTTCGTGGTGTCCTAGTAAGAGGACCAGTGTTGCTTTCCTTTTTCAAGTTTGGGAGCAAATCTCTACAGGTAGCACGGCCGAAAAGTTCGCGATGTGGCGTGAGGGCAGTATATGCTGCAGGTCAGGGCGATGCCCTCGTTGACTTTATTTTTCTGATTTGAGGCCATTTCGGGGCTCGTTTTAGAGGCAGGAGTTCTCTACATCCACTGAGAAAAAGGCCCTGTTTTTGCTGTGCAACCACGGCTCTGCAGGTCGGTGAAAAGTTGTCGTAGAAATTGCATTGTATGCCTGTGCGCATAGATATTGGGAGTTACAAGATCATCCTTATTGCCTATTCATGCAAAATCATCACTAGGAAGTGACTGTGTGGTCAAATACCACTTTCGTCAGTTTTGCAGATTTGCCCTTGTGAGGCAGAAGCTGTGTTTTTTGCAGTGACAGAATATTTTGCAGTGTTCTGTAACGGCGTCTGATTCTCTCACAGATTGTCACTGAAAAGCTTGACAAGAACAACTTCCAAGCATGGAAGTTTAGAATGACGAATTTCCTTATGGGAAAAGGCTATTGGGAGTTCATTACAGGAAATGAAGAAGAACCAGTTCTTCCTAATGTTCCCAATCAACAGGAAATGCAGGCATTTAAAGGATGGCATGAGAGAGCCAAAAAGTTATGTACTGGCTATCTATCAGTATTTCAGATTCTATGATTGTGCATATTCAGGATGCAAGTACGCCAAAGGAGGCATGGGATACTTTGGCAAAAATGTACATGATCACAAATACACAAGCCAGGAAAATACAGCTCAAGCAGGAGTTGCACAATGTGCAGAGACAAAATATGAGCATCAATGGCTACCACATGAAGGTGAAGAAAATTGCAGATGCACTTGCTTCCATTGGGTCTGGGGTGGAAGATGATGATTTATTTTCTGTGACCTTCAATGGTCTAGGAAAGGATTATGCACAGTTCCAGACATCCATTGCCGTCCGTGAAAAATTTCTTGATTTTGAGGAGTTGATTTCTCTTCTAATTTCTGAAGAGCAGAGAAATGGTGGTGCATCTTCTTCAGGAGGAACTTTAAAAGAAATTGTCTTCTACTCAAATGCTGGAAGAGGTAGAGGCAGAGGTAGAGTAGGCCGATCTGGAGGCCCTGGTAGAAATCAGGATATGCAGCAAACCCAAGAAAACCAATCCTATGGAGGAGGACATGGTAACTCTAGAGGCAGGGGGAGCCAAAGAGGTCGTGGTGGATGGCAGAGAGGCCAAAATGCAAACAGCAATGTTGAATGCTACTACTATGGTAAAATGGGTCATATGGCTAAAGACTGCTATAAAAAGCAGAATGACATCATGAATGGAAAATTGCAGCAAGGGAATTATGCATCTTCTAGTAGACAAGGTGATGACAGAAATGAGCATCTGTTTATGGTATAGCACATGAACAATTCTGTGACAAGTGCAGAAGAAAGCAATGATGTGTAGTATGTTAACTCAGGTGCGTCAAACCACATGACAGGTCATGCAAAATGGATGCAGGATGTAAGGAAAATGGAAAGACCAGGATTTGTGGAGACTGGTGATGATACTGCACATCCTACTATGCAAATTGGTAAAATTCCTTTGTCTATGCAGGATGGGAAAAAGAAATACCTGTCTGATGTATTTCATGTCCCGAATATCACCAAGAACCTGGTTTCTATTGGTCAAATGGTTGAGTAGGGCTTGCAGGTCAGATTTAATCCTCATGGATGCTTTGTTGAGGATATGAAAAATAACGGTCGCTTGATAGAAAAAGGAAAGAAGAAGGGCAGGATGTTTACGTTGGATGCGGACATGCTTGAATTGAGTGCAGCAATGTTTGCACATGGGACCGGTGTAGTTGCAGATATTGATATCTGGCATAAATGCATTGGTCATGTTAAATACAGCGACTTAAATCAATGCAGGCCCAAAATATTATTGAAGGATTGCCTAAATTCAAGGTTGCAGAAATGCATAAGGTATGTGAAGCCTATCAATTTGGAAAACAGACAAGGAAACCATTTCCTAGACATGTTCAAGAGAGTAAGAAGCCATTGGAATTAATCCACTCTGATGTCTGAACTACAAAAGCTGCATCTATTGGAGGCTGTCATTATTTTGTCACTTTTATTGATGACTACAGCAGAAAAGTTTGGGTGTATTTTATGAAAAAGAAAAGTGAAGTGTTTGGGTATTTCAAAGCTTTTAAAGCTATGGTTGAAAAAGAAACAGGCCTACAAATAAAATGCCTAAGGTCAAATGGAGGGGGAGAGTACCTCTCAAATGAGTTTGCAAGGTTCTTGCAGGAGCATGGCATAAAGCAGCAATATTCATGCAGTCATACCCCACAGCAAAATGGACTTGCAGAAAGGAAAGCCACGCATATTGGAGAGGTATCTCGGGCCATGCTAAATGAAAAAGACCTACCAGATTATTATTGGGCTGAAGTAGTTCCTATAGCAGTTTACATAATGAACAGGACTCCCACTGTAGCAATACATGACATGACGCCAGAGGAGATGTATACTGGTAGGAAACCAGATATTTCTCATTTGAAAATTTTTGGTTGCATTGCCTATGTTCATATGCCAGATGAGTTGAGGTCCAAGTTGGATCCAAAAGCTGAGAAGTGCATCTTTATTGGTTATCCTCTACAGCAGAAAGGGTATAGATGCTATAACCCTTCTACTCGTAAGTTTACAGTGAGCAGAGATGTTGTTTTTGATGAGATGAGCAGCTGGTATAAACCAGTAAAAGTGATTGATGATGTAGATGCACAAAATGGTAATGCTGCACAGAATTCACAACAGCAATCACAAAATATTAGTGGACCTGTAGTGTCCTCTAGCAGTGGTTCACATACTTTGCCATGGATAGGCAGATTCAGATCAGGAGAATCTCCTCAAAGCAATGTAGATAATGGTATGCAGGTATCACGAAAAGGAAAAGAGAAGGTAGAAAAGCCCATGTTTGATGTGAATGCAGGTCACCCTTATGTGGATGATGAATCCAATGGCTCAGAACAAAGCATTGATGATGAGTTGGGTATTCCTTCTGTTGTTACACCTGGAGGGGGAGAGTACCTCTCAAATGAGTTTGCAAGGTTCTTGCAGGAGCATGGCATAAAGCAGCAATATTCATGCAGTCATACCCCATAGCAAAATGGACTTGCAGAAAGGAAAGCCACGCATATTGGAGAGGTATCTCGAGCCATGTTAAATGAAAAAGACCTACCAGATTATTATTGGGCTGAAGTAGTTCCTACAGCAGTTTACATAATGAACAGGACTCCCACTGTAGCAATACATGACATGACGCCAGAGGAGATGTATACTGGTAGGAAACCAGATATTTCTCATTTGAAAATTTTTGGTTGCATTGCCTATGTTCATATGCCAGATGAGTTGAGGTCCAAGTTGGATCCAAAAGCTGAGAAGTGCATCTTTATTGGTTATCCTCTGCAGCAGAAAGGGTATAGATGCTATAACCCTTCTACTCGTAAGTTTACAGTGAGCAGAGATGTTGTTTTTGATGAGATGAGTAGCTGGTATAAACCAGTAAAAGTGATTGATGATGTAGATGCACAAAATGGTAATGCTGCACAGAATTCACAACAGCAATCACAAAATATTAGTGGACCTGTAGTGTCCTCTAGCAGTGGTTCACATACTTCGCCATGGATAGGCAGATTCAGATCAGGAGAATCTCCTCAAAGCAATGTAGATAATGGTATGCAGGTATCACGAAAAGGAAAAGAGAAGGTAGATCAGCCCATGTTTGATGTGAATGCAGGTCACCCTTATGTGGATGATGAATCCAGTGGCTCAGAACAAAGCATTGATGATGAGTTGGGTATTCCTTCTGTTGTTACACCTGGAGTAAGGAAGACCAAGGATGTTTTGAGAGCACCTAGAAGTGAGCCTATTTTGCGTAGGTCTACCAGAGCTAGGTATCCTATGGATAGGCTGAAATATGATGGATTTACAGCCATTCATTATGCCTATATGGTCAAAGTGATATAGGAACCAGAACCCACTTCTTTTGAGCAAGGCATGGGAAAAGAAAAATGGGAGAAAGCCATGGATGAAGAAATGGATGCCTTAGAAGAAATGCTACATGGGAATTGGTGCCTTTGCCTAAAGACAAGAATGTAATTGGCTGTAAGTGGGTTTATAAGGTGAAGCACAATGTAGATGGTTCTGTGAATAGATACAAGGCAAGATTAGTTGTCAAGGGGTATGCACAGACATATGGCATTGATTATGAAGAAACATTCAGTCCAGTTGCAAGGATGGCAACCGTAAGAGCAGTCATTGCTATGGCTGCATCAAAGGGATGGTCTTTACATCAGATGGATGTAAAGAATGCCTTCTGGCATGGTGATTTGCAAGAGGTCTTTATGGAGCAACCACCAGGTTACGTTCATGCTGTTCATCCTGAGTTTGTTTGCAGGTTGAAGAAAGCCTTGAATGGCTTGAAGCAAGCACCTAGAGCATGGTCTGACAAGATAGGACAATATCTTGTCACTATTGGCTTTCAGATTTCCAAGGAAGATTTCTCACTTTATGTGAGAAAAACAGAGAAAGGTATTATGCTGCTTGTCATTAATGTTGATGATTTGATCATCACAGGTGATAGTGATGAAGATATCCTTCATGTGAAAATGCTATTGAAGCAGAAGTTTGAGATGAAGGATTTGGGAGAGCTGCGTTATTTCTTAGGCATTGAGGTGATTAGATCACCAAGTGGGATACGGCTCTTGCAGAGGCAGTATGGATTGGAAATGCTATCCAAATATGGGATGATAGGCTGTAAGCCTATTTCAGTTCCTTTGGAGCAGAATGTGAAGTTGAGCATAGATGCAGGTGAGCTTTTGGAAGACCCTCCTGGGAAGTCATGCATCGTCCACATCAAGACTGCTTTGCAGTTGAAGTCTCGTGACGAGGGAGGCCTGCTCACATCATGCACCTCGATACCTCTCCAAAGTATCTCTAGCTCATCAATCAAAGGCTCCAAGTAAACATCAGGGTTTTTGACTTTATGTTTCCCTGGAATTAGAAGGGACAGCATGACATGTCCTTTCTTAATAGCCATAGAGGGTGGAAGATTGTAATTCACCAATACCACTGGCCATACACTATAAGACGTGCTTTTGAGACCAAATGGGTTCACACCGTCCATACCCAATCCAAGTCTCAAGCTCCTAGGTTCTTCCTTGAAGCTTGGCCATGTGTCTTCAATATGCTTCCACGCAGGAGAGTCTGCGGGAGTTCTCCACTTGCCATCGGTTAATCGATTGGAGGAATGCCATGACATGAGCTCTGCAATAGATTTGCACTTGAACATATGTTGGATATGAGGGATTATGGGAAAATGTTGCAATACCTTACGAGGCACGTCCAAGGTTTTGAGATCTACTCTATATCTTGCCTCTCCACAAGTAGGACACTCTCTTGCATCCTTATGTAGTCCACGAAACAAAACGCAATCGTTGACACATGCATGGATGCGCTTGTAATCTAATCCTCCAAGAGAGGTCACATGTTGCCTTGCCATATCTCTTGAGGTCGGTAGTTTATTCTCCCTTGGAAGCATTTTACACAATAGCCTGCACGTGAAGACCATAAATGAGGATTAGCATTCGAGTAATTGACCCACTAGCATAATTCACCATGTTTGCAAAATCGACTTTAAAGCTTACTTGAGTAATGCATTCAAACTTGCATTGCTCCATCCATAGATGGTTTGCAAGTTTAGTAACTCAAGGGAGGCACGTAGAATAGAGAATGTGCACCCCTCAAACAGTGGAGTCGATGCTGCAGTAAAAAGATCATCCTGCTCCATGCTATTATCCCTCCCTTGATGGACATATAAATCCCGCACCATATCATCAAACACCTCCTCCTCCACGGCTTCATGAGGTAATGGCGGAGGGCTACTATCACCATCACTCCATGCATCCGTAACGGTCCCTTCTGAGGATCCCACCTCATATCGCCGATGCTTCGCCTTCTCACGACGGGCATAGGGTAACATATGCGAGTGTGGCACTGCATCCTGTATCAAATTAAAACGGGATCATAACTCAAACATATGAACACCCATAGGTATCTCAATCAACCTTAACTTACAAACCCTTACCCTGTTTACGGTCACATCCCATTCTCCATACTTTGAGATATGATTGAGTGTAATCCTGCGTGCACGATACATGTTTCCTCGACATCAATCACACAGACATTTGATTTTTTGCTCCAACCACATTTCGTGATGGTGGATATGGAGGGATTCATCCTCACTGGAGCTACTTGTTGAAGATGGAGACATCCTACAAACAAACAACCCACCAAATTTGCTCTTCCTCAAATGTTTAATTTAAACTCTGTGTTGCGTCTATCGCCACGTCTATAGTCGCGTCTAACATCGCGTGTAATGGCACGTCTAAACGTGTGTCTACTCTGTGTATTTAGACGCACCTATAGATGCGCTATTAGACGCGACTATAGACACGGCTTTTAAACCTGCTTTTCGGCGTGGCGCTCACTTTGCTTTTCTTCACATTACTTAAACTTTGCACGGCTTGCTTCCTTCTTTATTAGCAGATCCATAGTTTCGAAGCTTAAGAGGGAGGCTCCCATACTTACTTCCAAGCTTACACTCAAGAGAAAGGCACCCACACTTACTTCTAACCTTAAAGGAGAGGAGGACGAACAAGGAGAAGAAGCAACTTTGAAAAAGAAAGAAGAACCTTCCATACCTCTATCCAAGTAAGTCTTTTTGCAGTTGATCTTGTTTAGAAGTTTGCTCTCTCCAGTTTTGTACTTTCTCGTATCCAAGAAGCGCATGATCTGGGTATCAGTGTCACGTTTTTGTGTCGGGCGCAATGTCCTTTTCTACTTTTTAGAAATCTCATCTGTCGGAGCGCGTCTATAGGCGCATCTCAGGGCGCGTCTAAAAGCGCATTTACAAGCGCGTCTAACCGCGCATCTGGCTTGTTGCAGACACATACAGACGCGTCTATAGATGCTTTGTTAGACGCTCTGTTAGACGCTCTGTTAGACGAGTAGTTAGACGCTCTGTTAGACGCATCTATAGACGCATAAATCAGGCGCGTCTATAGACGCGCTCTGACAGTAAACCTCTCTTTTCTTCCCCTTTCTTCTCAGCTCATCAGTAATAGATTTTATTCATTTTTTCCAGTTCAACATGTGGCCAGGAAGCGCTTCTAGCTCACCTGATCCCCGGGAATCTATTTGGAAGGACTTATATAACCTTTTAGGGCACCCTCCTAGTCCTGCGGAGTTATACGGGTATATGACGGGTACTCTAAACACTCCCCAGGAGTTGGCACTACAGACTCCAAGCCACCCCACATCGCCTGAGATCACCCCAGCGGAGTTAGCACAGCCGTCTTATGCCCCTTCCCCCATGCCGTCTTATGTCCCTTTTGCCATCCTGTCTTATGCCCCTTCCCCCATGCCGTCAGGAGGTCCTTCTGTCTCGGCGAGCCGTCGACGTACTCCTGTGCCGTCGAGACTCGGTTCTCTAGGTACGAGTGGCCAGTGTAGTCCCGTGTAGTCCCCAGCTACGAGTGGCCAGCGTACGAGCTCGACACGACAGGGTAGCAGGCGTAGTAGCAGGGAGAGCGGTGGGGGATGCATGGCACAGTGCTTTGGGCCATGTGGCGGTGGGGAGGATGATGATTCAGATGATTTAGACATGCCTCTGGGTGATGGTACGATTTATTATGACATCACTCAGACAGGAGGCATCTTAATGGATGCACGGGGGAAGGACATCATGGCCTTCATGCGCTCTGTAATTGCTAACAATTACAGAGATTGCTTTATCCACTACAAAGACCACCCAAAGAGGTTGGCTGATGAGACCCTCGCTACTGTTCACTCTAGGTATCCTAACCCCCCCAATCGCTAGTTCACAGATAAATGGGGGAAGTCAAAGATTGTTACGATACTTAGCAATAAAAGATCTTCGCTTAAGAGGCAGGCACTAGCGGAGCTTGCCAGAGGTCAACCACCAAGGGGTGCGCCCCACACCACTCACAAGCGTGAGTGGAAGAAGGCAATGAAGTCAGCGAGGGAGGACCCCAGTCTGCAGCACGTGGAGGCACGGAGGATCCAGATGGAGGAATATGGAAGCGCGCATTTTGGAGCAGGGGGTGTTGAATCATGGGAGGCCCAATTTGTAAGTATCAATCTCAAATTATATTGCTTATTAGGAGGTTGGTTGTTTCTTTGTACTAATCCCTCCGCAAAGTGTGTCGTGGTCATGCAGCTTGAGATCGTGGGCAGATACCCTACTCCAGTGGAGACAACCTACCACCGCCACCATCGCAGAGGAGATACATGGAGGCACTTCTATGATGACGGGTTGATTACTGAGGAGCAATATACCCGAGCTAGTAGAGCGGCCCCCCAGGTATTTGAAAGTAATTAAATAATGCCAAAATTATAAGTAAAGATTTGATTTTTCATACATTGATATATGTTATCCCTTGTTTACAGGCCCGTGCACAAGACGACGAGGAAGAGGAGGAAGGAGGTGCAGAAGGGAGTGTGGAAGGGAGCGAGGACCTGGAGAACATAGATTAGTCGCATAAGTAGTGCTAGCTACTCTTTTTTGTACTTAAAGCCACTGGCTTGGCTTTGTGCCTCTTGTATATACTCTTGTATATACACTCCTCTTATTTTTTGTACTTGAAGCCACATGACATGGCTTAGCTTCGTGCTATATGTATATACAAGCACTTTTTGAGCTTCCAATTTTATTGCATTTTGGAGTTGTAATCAAAATGCGGTTGGTTGTAAGAATTGAATTACACAATGTGGATATGGGATTCTTGTAACTATATAGCATACACAACATACACAGTATTCTGTAAATTTTTTTAAAAAAAAAAGCGCGTCTATCAGTGCGTTTAGAAACGCGTTTATATGCACGTTTGTCTGTTCGACTTGCATCTATATGTGCGTCTATAAACGCGTTTATAAGCGCATCTATTTATGCGTCTAACTGTGCGTCTATACGCACGTGTGTCTGATATATAGGCGCGCAACTAGACGCGGGTCTCCAGATGCAAAAATAGACGCGCAAATAGATGCGCCCGTAAGTTCTTTATTTAGTTCATGAAACACGTCTGTGCGCGCGTCTATGTGTGCTTTGTCTCGTTGTGTGGGAGGATACTTTCAAAGCTCTCAATAGAGCACTGCCCTTGCAAGGTAGTGCTAAAAGTACTAGAAATGGCATAAAGCCTTTCCACGATTGTAAAAAACCAAGAATACACTTGATGAAAGGGGTAATAGGGTTTATAAATTCATGGAATTTCAAGCATATTTGTAAATTTGGAAAAACAAGAGTGGCATGGAATAAATTCACAACGAGGGGGGGCAATGAAGAAAAAGGGTGAAACATGAACGGTTAAGTAAAACGAAAAATGCCCTTGCAAGGTAGTGCTAAAAATACTAGAAATGGCATAAAGCCTTTCCATGATTGTAGAAAACCAAGAATACACTTGATGAAAGGGGTAATAGGGTTTATAAATTCATGGCAATTCAAGAATACTTGTAAATTTTGAAAAACAAGAGTGGCATGGAGTGAATTCACAACAAGGGGGGGCAATGAAGAAAAAGGGTGAAACGTGAACGGTTATGTAAAATGAAAAATGCCCTTGCAAGGTAGTGCTAAAAATACTAGAAATGGCATAAAGCCTTTCCATGATTGTAGAAAACCAAGAATACACTTGATGAAAGGGGTGATAGGGTTTATAATTTCATGGCAATTCAAGCATATTTGTAAATTTGGAAAAACAAGAGTGGCATGGAGTAAATTCACAACGAGGGGGGGCAATGAAGAAAAAGGGTGAAACGTGAACGGTTATGTAAAATGAAAATGCCCTTGCAAGGTAGTGCTAAAAATACTAGAAATGGCATAAAGCCTTTCCATGATTGTAGAAAACCAAGAATACACTTGATGAAAGAGGTAATGGGGTTTATAAATTCATGGCAATTCAACCATACTTGTAAATTTGGAAAAACAAAAGTGGCATGGAGTAAATTCACAACGAGGGGGGGCAATGAAGAAAAAGGGTGCAACATGAACGGTTATGTAAAATAAAAAATGCCCTCGCAAGGTAGTGCTAAAAATACTAGAAATGGCATAAAGCCTTTCCATGACTGTAGAAAACCAAGAATACACTTGATGAAAGGGGTAATAGGGTTTATAAATTCATGGCAATTCAAGCATATTTGTAAATTTGGAAAAACAAGAGTGGCATGGAGTAAATTCACAACGGGGGGGGGGGCAATGAAGAAAAAGGGTGAAACTTGAATGGTTATGTAAAATGAAAAATGCCCTTGCAAGGTAGTGCTAAAAATACTAGAAATGGCATAAAGCCTTTCCATGATTGTAGAAAACGAAGAATACACTTGATGAAAGGGGTAATAGGGTTTATAATATCATGGCAATTCAAGCATATTTGTAAACTTGGAAAAACGAGAGTGGCATGGAGTAAATTCATAACGAGGGAGGGCAATGAAGAAAAAGGGTGAAACGTGAACGGTTATGTAAAATGAAAAATGCCCTTGCAAAATAGTGCTAAAAATACTAGAAATGGCATAAAGCAATTCCATGATTGTAGAAAACGAAGAATACACTTGATGAAAGGGGTAATAGGGTTTATAAATTCATGGCAATGCAAGGATATTTGTAAATTTGGAAAAACAAGAGTGGCATGGAGTAAATTCACAACGAGGGGAGGCAATGAAGAAAAAGGGTGAAACGTGAACGGTTATGGAAAATGAAAAATGCCCTTGCAAGGTAGTGCTATAAATGCTAGAAATGTCATAAAGCCTTTCCATGAATATTGTAGAAAAGCAAGAATACACTTGATGAAAGGGGTAATAGGGTTTATAAATTCATGGCAATTCAAGCATATTTGTAAATTTCAAAGAAAAAAGAGTGGCATGGAGTAAGTGCTTTTGGCATGCTTATGACAATGATGTGTGCATTCATGCTCTGCTTTTCCATTTGTTGCAAAGGTCTTACCAATTGATTTCTTTCAATATTGGCAGTGTCTAATTGCATACAATGATTCTGATCTAACAGCGCGTAGAGCTCAAAAAGACGATCACTTTTCCTTTTTGGAGCGTGTTTAAATTCTTCCTGGATTGGAAGTTACGGCTTGTCAAAGGTTCTGTGAAGAAGAGGGCCTTTGATGATGTGTCACAGGGATTCACATGTAGAATTCAAATTGTGCTTCACATGGTACTATGTGCTTAGGTGGCACTGTGGTGACCTATTACCCCAGTTTAGTTAACCCACAGTTACTTAAACTGACCAAGGTTCAACTGACCTGAAGAGTTAACTTAACCACAGTTAAAATTTATCTGCCACGTGGCATTTTGTGGTGAGACCTTGGAGAAGGAAGAAAGAAGAGCTTTGAGCCTTCTGCGACGATGGCGACGGAGGAGCTCAGGAGTTTTGTTGCGCACTCTGCAAGGCCTCTCAGGCTTGCAGTGGCTTCATCAGCTTCAGTGGTCATTGCATGGTGCTCATGGAAGCCCGGATACTGCGATGGAGAAGCTTACATCGAACGGTGAAGGACTGAGAGCTGTTATTCGATGGAGAAGCTCGTCGTTGGAGCTGGCGGCTACTATTGCAATTTGATTAGGCTGTCAACAAGCAGAGGGAAACCTCACTCGGGCTCGCGTAGAGTCCAACCTCAGCCCAACCTCGACAATGGTCGCTCCAAGAAGGGCCTCGCAGGCTGGTCGACTTGCTCTGTTATCGAGGAAGAGCTAGAATCACGCAGAAGCAGCACCGCCTCGCAGATCTACATGATCTTGCTAGTCCTCCTCTCCTGTGCTGTCTTCCTCGGCCTCTTCATCCTTGTCTTTTGGCTCATTTGCAAGCCTTGGTGTCCTGCTGTTTCTGGGAAGAATGTCATCTTCCACAATCTCTACATGGGACAAGGGACGGACGCATCTGGCATGCCTTCTCAAATGCTTACGATCAACTGCACCGTACAAATCGACTGTGTACAAATCGACTATAGCAATGCTTCGAAGTATTTTGGAGGTAGATGGCGAGTCCGATGGAGGGCTGAAGTAGCGAGGTCTATTGGCATTTGGAGAGCTTGGTCAGAAGCTCATTCCTGGTCCCGTGAGGCCATTGTAGAGCATAAGCTTGTTCTTGCCTTGCTTGTGGAGTCTCAGCTTGCTAGAACAGCCACTATTCACATCTACTGCTTGGGCTTCGGCAGGCTCGGGGGGGTCACTATGTACAAACCCTCTATATCACGTGCGTTCAAGGCCTATATTTAAAATCCCTTATCTGTAAAAATTTTCATTAATAAAATGTACCCCTTTTCTATACAAATATGTAATTTTTTTCCAAAACTATTTAAAATAGTCCCTTATGTATATTTATTTCTGTAAATTTTAGAAATAAAAAATATCCTTTTGTTGAACTCACGTGATAGAGTTACATATGATGAGTGACCCCCCCGAGTCGGCAGGATGGCGGACTGATGCAACCGCTTCTTCTTGATTTCTAATGGTGGCAGAGTCAAACAATCTCTCAATACCAGCGCGGAAGACAATGGGGGAGAATCATCTACGCTGTGTAATCCTCAAAAGGCCTTGTAGAGAAATCAACCTTTTCCACAGTCTTCGAAAATATCCTTGTACCAAATCAAAGGCTTTGCTCTTTGAATTTCTTGGTTATCTCAAACCCAAATATACCTTGCGAGAAGCCAGGAAATTATTCCACGTCCGTCGTAGATTGCCTTCTCAAGAAACCAGTTTTTATGTGATACACATGGGTAGGGAAGGCCTATTCAAAGAACATAAAATGAAACTCTCACACCCTAAAACTAAAACTAACCTAGGAGAGCTAGACCTAAGCTCTGATACCATGAGAAACTGCGGCTCGTGCTAGCCTAGTGGACACAAGATTAGCAGAAGAACTAAGGAGGCTCAAAGTAGACTATGTAAGACATGAGAGGGAGATAGCAAATCTATATCTCTTGCAATGTGTGTTCTCAACAATACATGATAGGCCTCATATATAGAGACTTCCCTTTGAATAGTCAAACCATGTGGGATCCTTTCATCCACATCTCTTCTTGTGGATATCCTCAATCCACATCTCCACATCATGTAGTCCACATCTTATGGTGGCTACTTTAATTCTTTCCTATACCATACCTTAGGCCTTTAATCTATGTGCTCATGGCACCATATCTCAACACTGTGTCTCGAAGTCGCTCCACTAGGAAGCTTTGAATAGGCTTCACTGGCTCCCACCGTCTTCATGTGAAAGAGTGCAGCATTCAACCAACCCCCTGTTGCGTGGAAGCCGCTACCATCTGATGCATTGGCTGCGTCTGGCTATATGTGCTCACTGGCAGAGTGATAGGTGCATGAACCCTGGGCTGGGCCTCTCTGCCAAATGCATCTCTCCAAAATGATGGCATACCAAAGGGTTGAGAAGAGGATTGACCTCTCTCCCAGGGGTGTGGGCTGCCATATAAACCCAAGCCAACCCCAGGCATGCATATGCGTTGGTCGGTGAAGGGAGCACTAGCCGGATGCACACCAATGGGTTGGCCCAAAAGAGACGGCTCAGCCTGCATAGATGCAAAAAGCTGAGAGCCAAAAGATGACCTAACATCCTGCAAGAAGGTGCTCTGTGGCACATAAAATGCATCATCTATGTCCAAATAATCCCCAAGCTGGGGTACATGCAATGGTCTAGAAGGCTGATGCTCATAGCCACGGCGGGCATCTGCCAGAATGCAAAGCCTCTGCATGGAGCAGACAAAACATCCTGACTGTCTGAATGGTCCCCTTGCTGGGGTGTAGGCTGCTTACCCTTATCCTGCATAGCAATGGCAGATGTGATCTGCTGACCAATCTTATGTCCCATCTGGACAAGAGCGGTATCCTGCATAGCCATGGCTGTGGTAAGCTGTTGGCTGAACTCCTGTCCTATCTGGCGGAAAGCACCTTGGAGCATAGAGGAAAGGGCATCCAAAAACTGCGTCTGTGCTGCCTGTACTTCCTGAGATGCAGGAGAGAGAGGCTGAGTGGAAGGAACCTTTGCACCACCAATGGATGCAACCATTGTGGCAGGCACTTGCTCATACTGAGCAACCTCATCAGTGTCATGCAATATATCTCAAGGGACACGCTTCGGTGCCATGGTCACTAGCCCTGGAGAGAGGAGCTCGAATGTAGGCAAGGAGAAATGGATAACAAAACCTTGCATAATGAGCACCTGAGATAATGCGTGGAAACACGAAAATGTCGATGGAGAGGCTCGAAAGAAGGGTCATCGAAGAAGCTTCGAAAATGGGGTCAAATGAGCCCAAATAGGGCTATGGAAAGCCCCTAAAAGAGGCTGGAATTCTGAGAAAAGCGGTCCTAAGTCACCTAGGACAGCTCTAACCTAGGACCTTTAGGACTGTTAAGACAGTGTCCTAGACCAATCTAACCTAGCGTTTAACCTTAGTTAGTACTAACCTAACCTAGAGCCAAACTAACTAAACCTAACCTAACCCAATCTACTAACCTAACTCAATCCACTAACTAAACCTAATCAAACTAGCCAGACCTGCAACCGATGGATGCATGAGAGGACTCAAGACAGGAGCGGAGTGAGAAGGTGGGAAAGGCGACACCACCGGAGGAACAAAAGGATTCGGAGAAGGCCTTGAGGGGGAGGGATAAACATGGGAGGCGGGATACGACATGAGAGGGGAAAAAGGGGCAGCGGGAGAGATAGAGGGAAAAAGGCTATAGGAGCCCAGTGGCATGGGAGAAGATGGAGGATGAGAAGCCACTGGAGGGAAGATGGCAGCGGAAGATATGAGAGGGATGGGAGGGAAGGAAGAATGAGAACCGAAAGCAAACTCATTGCCTGACGAATTTCTCCACCCTACTATGTACAAATGCATAGTAGGAAGTTTGATTTATATGACTATTACCAGGCCAATTTGAGCTATGCTGTTGGATTGGTAAGTCAGTTTATGCAGGCTCCAAGGAAACCACATTTGGATGCGGCTAGACGCATACTTAGGTATGTGAAGTCCACATTGCAATATGGACTATTTTATGAGACTGGGGTTCAGATACACTTGCATGGATATACTGATGCTGATTGGGCTGGTAGTATTTCTGATAGACGATCTACCAATGGATATGTGTTCTCTTTTGGGAGTGCTGTTGTCACTTGGAGCAGCAAGAAACAGCCTACAGCTGCCTTGTCGAGCACAGAGGCTATCTACGAGTGTTCACATGCATGTATGGATCTGTGTCCTCGTGATTACTCGTTCCTATGCCTTGCATAACAGACGGATTTGCACCAAAGGGATAGGGCAACATACCTTGCACTGATTCTTGTGGGATAGGCATTGTCGAATAACCCATTGTCCTCATGCCGGCCTGTCCTCTTTCGTCAGGGTATACTTGTTCTTCGTTGGCACCGAACTTGAAATGTTGCTCCGCTTCTTCCGAGTTGAATAGAGGTCCTTGTTGACGTATCAGAGAAAGCCATGGAGAAGAAGAAGCTTGGGGTGTGTGGGTACCTGCTTCAAGTTCCTTTCATTTCTAAAATTCAGCAAATTCTTTAAAGAGTTTGGAGAGGTATTCATCACCTTCGATCCTTGCAGACTCAGGGTGGTGGTTCGATTCGGGCTGAGATTGCTTCGAGGAAGAAGGAGAAGACATCTTCAGTTGATGATCTATCTTCCAAGCTTTCCAGGTCAAGGCTCAGGTGTCGGCAAGCACACCTTGCTCTGATACCATATAAAGAAAGTTCTTGGAGATAAATAAGACAACACTGAAGACGAAAGAAAGTTGAAGAAGAAATATATATCACCAAAGGAACTCAATACAAGAGAAGAGATATTTGCGAAAGAAACTGTGGAGGGAGCGAACAGCAGTCCTCCAGAGTAGTCAACTGAAGTGGGCTCTGCACTAGTGCCACAAGTTGGAACTGAACCAGATCTGGGTCAGCAACCTATTGCCAGAAGAACAAAGGTTTGCTGCAGATCTGCAAAGAAGGGCAGCAATAATAGACGAGTAAGTCGATGCTGATCTGGAGCAGCTGTAGGAGAGGATGATGGAGCGGAAGCAGAAGGAGGCAGAGAAGTTGCTGGAGCAGAGGTAGAGGAGATGCTGAAGCGGAGGTAGAGGAGGCAGAGATGTTGGAGAGGATGCAGGAGCAGAGGCAGAGGAGATGCTGAAGCGGAGGCAGAGGAGGCAGAGATGCTGGAGAGGATGCAGGAGCAGAGGCAGAGGAGGCAGAGATGCTGGAGAGGATGCAGGAGCAGAGGCAGAGGAGGCAGAGATGCTAGAGTGCAGGTGTGCGCAGTAGCCTGTTCCAAAAGTGATTTGGTAGCCAAGGGGCTACTGCCTTTTATAGGCATGACCCAGGAGGTCGGCCAGCTGGTCGACCAGTTTGGCCTGGTCGGCCAATTCTGGTCGGCTAGTAATGGTTGGCCATTTTTGGCCTTTCTGGCCACTTGTTTGGCCCTGGCTTCTACGTTTGGAGATTGCCTGGCTTAACAAGTGTTACATCAGCCATAATTACGAAAGCGTATGCTTGGTTATGGAGTAGTGGGAAACCAGAGGGCTCGACAACACTTGCAATAGAATGGAGTGCAATGTGAAGGCCCAAAGGGGGGCATAGAATTACTAAGGTGCATTATGGACACATGGCACTCAAAAAGGTTATAATTGGCAACTGTTGGGCTTGGATGGAGGATTCTAGAGGGAGCTCAAGAAAGGAGGTTTAGAGAGAGGAA
Source organism: Dipteris shenzhenensis (assembly GCF_047967505.1). NCBI lineage: Eukaryota > Viridiplantae > Streptophyta > Polypodiopsida > Gleicheniales > Dipteridaceae > Dipteris > Dipteris shenzhenensis. The sequence continues at coordinate 18,118,844 of NC_141624.1, forward strand.
CCACACAGGAGAAGAATTACATTGAGCTCAAGAGAGGAATCCAAGGCTAGGTGGTTAATCGAGAAGAGCCCTTCCTTGTGGTTTGACATTGGTATCAGAGCGTGGTAATACAACGATCTGGCTTCCATGGTTCATGGACTGGTTGGCATCACTTTAACGATCAAGCATATAGAACTTAAGAAAATTTTGTCGAAAGTTTTCAAGGCTATTATACGCATGCGCGTGATTCATGGCTGTAAAAAGAGAAGCTTGAAGGCATTCTGATCCTTGCAAAACAAACAACAGGCTGCCCAATTTGATCTCCAGCGCGTAAATCGTTTCCATGCTAATGCTCAAGCATCAACAAGCGCCACTGTTCATAAAGCTCTTCATTGGCAAAGCTGTGGAAATGGAAATCGATATGACCAAGAGCGCAACATAGACTGACAGCCTGTTGTGGGCAATACGTGCATAGGAGAGGAGAGCAAAGTTGCCTGAGAGTCCAAGTGCTCATAAGTATTGTGGTCTCTCTGGCAAAGGGCAGCGATAAAAAGGTTTGGGACACCATGATACATGGTGTAGAGGTGGATATTCAAGGCTATCAAGATGCTTGGATTTCTAAATTATGCATCTCGATCGAATAGATGTTGTGCTTGGTGGAGAGTGGTTGTATAGTCTTGGGCATAGCCTACAACAGAGTTATCTTAATAACTCCATTATGTTTGAAAAAGATGGTAGAGTCTTCCAGATTCGATTCAGGGAGAATATGATGTGCCCAACTCTCCTCTTATTTGTTCGATGGAATTGGAACAACTGCTACACCAAGAAGAATGCGAGGTATATCTATGTGAACTTATCTTTATTGGTGATTTTATGTCTTCTGCATCGAAAAGTTGTTTTATTGTGAATTTACTCCATGCCACTCTTGCTTTTTCAAATTTACAAATATGCTTGAATTGCCATGAATTTATAAACCCTATTACCCCTTTCATCAAGTGTATTCTTGGTTTTCTACAATCATGGAAAGGCTTTAAGCCATTTCTAGTATTTTTAGCACTACCTTGCAAGGGCATTTTTCATTTTACATAACCGTTCACGTTTCATCCTTTTTCTTCATTGCCGCCCCTCGTTGTGAATTTACTCCATGCCACTCTTGTTTTTCCAAATTTACAATTATGCTTGAATTGCCATGAATTTAGAAACCCTATTACTCCTTTCATCAAGTGTATTCTTGGTTTTCTACAATCATGGAAAGGATTTATGTCATTTCTAGTATTTTTAGCACTAACTTGCAAGGGCATTTTTCATTTTACATAACCGTTCACGTTTCACCCTTTTTCTTCATTGCCCCCCCTCGTTGTGAATTTAGTCCATGCCACTCTTGTTTTTCCAAATTTACAAATATGCTTGAATTGCCATGAATTTATAAACCCTATTACCCCTTTCATCAAGTGTATTCTTGGTTTTTTACAATCATGGAAAGGATTTATGTCATTTCTAGTATTTTTAGCACTAACTTGCAAGGGCATTTTTCATTTTACATAACCGTTCACGTTTCACCCTTTTTCTTCATTGCCCCCCCTCGTTGTGAATTTACTCCATGCCACTCTTGTTTTTCCAAATTTACAAATATGCTTGAATTGCCATGAATTTATAAACCCTATTACCCCTTTCATCAAGTGTATTCTTGGTTTTCTACAATCATGAAAAGGCTTTAAGCCATTTCTAGTATTTTTAGCACTACCTTGCAAGGGCATTTTTCATTTTACATAACCGTTCACGTTTCATCCTTTTTCTTCATTGCCGCCCCTCGTTGTGAATTTACTCCATGCCACTCTTGTTTTTCCAAATTTACAAATATGCTTGAATTGCCATGAATTTATAAACCCTATTACCCCTTTCATCAAGTGTATTCTTGGTTTTCTACAATCATGGAAAGGATTTATGTCATTTCTAGTATTTTTAGCACTAACTTGCAAGGGCATTTTTCATTTTACATAACCGTTCACGTTTCACCCTTTTTCTTCATTGCCCCCCCTCGTTGTGAATTTACTCCATGCCAGTCTTGTTTTTCCAAATTTACAAATATGCTTGAATTGCCATGAATTTATAAACCCTATTACGCATTTCATCAAGTGTATTCTTGGTTTTCTACAATCATGGAAAGGCTTTAAGCCATTTCTAGTATTTTTAGCACTACCTTGCAAGGGCATTTTTCATTTTACATAACCGTTCACGTTTCATCCTTTTTCTTCATTGCCGCCCCTCGTTGTGAATTTACTCCATGCCACTCTTGTTTTTCCAAATTTGCAATTATGCTTGAATTGCCATGAATTTAGAAACCCTATTACTCCTTTCATCAAGTGTATTCTTGGTTTTCTGCAATCATGGAAAGGCTTTATGCCATTTCTAGTAATTTTAGCAAGGGCATTTTTTATTTTACATAACCGTTCACATTTCACCCTTTTTTTTCATTGACCCCCGTCGTTGTGAATTTACTCCATGCCACTCTTGTTTTTCCAAATTTACAAATATGCTTGACTTGCCATGAATTAATAAACCCTATTACCCCTTTCATCAAGTGTATTCTTGGTTTTCCAAATTTACAAATATGCTTGAATTGCCATGAATTTATAAACCCTATTACCCCTTTCATCAAGTGTATTCTTGGTTTTCTACAATCATGGAAAGGCTTTATGCCATTTCTAGTATTTTTAGCACTACCTTGCAAGGGCATTTTCCATTTTACATAACCGTTCACGTTTCATCCTTTTTCTTCATTGCCGCCCCTCATTGTGAATTTACTCCATGCCACTCTTGTTTTTCCAAATTTACAAATATGCTTGAATTGCCATGAATTTATAAACCCTATTACCCCTTTCATCAAGTGTATTCTTGGTTTTCTACAATCATGGAAAGGATTTATGCCATTTCTAGTGTTTTTAGCACCACCTTGCAAAGGCATTTCTCATTTTACATAACCGTTCATGTTTCACCCTTTTTCTTCATTGCCCCCCCTCGTTGTGAATTTACTCCATGCCACTCTTGTTTTTCCAAATTTACAAATATGCTTGAATTGCCATGAATTTATAAACCCTATTACCCCTTTCATCAAGTGTATTCTTGGGTTTCTACAATCGTCGAAAGGCTTTATGCCATTTCTACTATTTTTAGCACTACGTTGCAAGGGCATTTTTCATTTTACATAACCGTTCACGTTTCACACTTTTTCTTCATTGCCCCCCCTCGTTGTGAATCTACTCCATGCCACTCTTGTTTTTCCAAATTTACAAATATGCTTGAATTGCCATGAATTTATAAACCCTATTATCCCTTTCATCAAGTGTATTCTTGGTTTTTATACAATCATGGAAAGGCTTTATGCCATTTCTAGTATTTTTAGCACTACCGTGCAAGGGCATTTTCATTTTACATAACCGTTCATGTTTCATCCTTTTTCTTCATTGCCCCCCCTTGTTGTGAATTTACTCCATGCCACTCTTGTTTTTCCAAATTTACAAATATGCTTGAATTGCCATGAATTTATAAACCCTATTACCCCTTTCATCAAGTGTATTCTTGGTTTTCTACAATTATGGAAAGGCTTTATGACATTTCTAGTATTTTTAGCAAGGGTATTTTTCATTTTACATAACCGTTCACGTTTCAGCCTTTTTCTTCATTGTTCCCCCTCATTGTGAATTTACTCCATGCCACTCTTGTTTTTCCAAATTTACAAATATGCTTGAATTGCCATGAATTTATAAACCCTATTACCCCTTTCATCAAGTGTATTCTTGGTTTTCTACAATCATGGAAAGGATTTATGCCATTTCAACTGTTTTTAGCACCACCTTGCAAGGGCATTTCTCATTTTACATAACCGTTCATGTTTCACCCTTTTTCTTCATTGCCCCCCCTCGTTGTGAATTTACTCCATGCCACTCTTGTTTTTCCAAATTTACAAATATGCTTGAATTGCCATGAATTTATAAACCCTATTACCCCTTTCATCAAGTGTATTCTTGGGTTTCTTCAATCGTGGAAACGCTTTATGCCATTTCTAGTATTTTTAGCACTACCTTGCAAGGGCATTTTTCATTTTACATAACCGTTCACGTTTCACACTGTTTCTTCATTGCCCCCCCTCGTTCTGAATTTACTCCATGCCACTCTTGTTTTTCCAAATTTACAAATATGCTTGAATTGCCATGAATTTATAAACCCTATTATCCCTTTCATCAAGTGTATTCTTGGTTTTTATACAATCATGGAAAGGCTTTATGCCATTTCTAGTATTTTTAGCACTACCTTGCAAGGGCATTTTTCATTTTTACATAACCGTTCACGTTTCACCCTTTTTCTTCATTGCCCCCTCTCATTGTGAATTTACTCCATGCCACTCTTGTTTTTCCAAATTTACAAATATGCTTGAATTGCCATGAATTTATAAACCCTATTACCCCTTTCATCAAGTGTATTCTTGGTTTTCTACAATCATGGAAAGGATTTATGCCATTTCTACTTTTTTTAGCACCACCTTGCAAGGGCATTTCTCATTTTACATAACCGTTCATGTTTCACCCTTTTTCTTCATTGCCCCCCCTCGTTGTGAATTTACTCCATGCCACTCTTGTTTTTACAAATTTACAAATATGCTTGAATTGCCATGAATTTATAAACCCTATTACCCCTTTCATCAAGTGTATTCTTGGGTTTCTACAATCGTCGAAAGGCTTTATGCCATTTCTACTATTTTTAGCACTACGTTGCAAGGGCATTTTTCATTTTACATAACCGTTCACGTTTCACACTTTTTCTTCATTGCCCCCCCTCGTTGTGAATCTACTCCATGCCACTCTTGTTTTTCCAAATTTACAAATATGCTTGAATTGCCATGAATTTATAAACCCTATTATCCCTTTCATCAAGTGTATTCTTGGTTTTTATACAATCATGGAAAGGCTTTATGCCATTTCTAGTATTTTTAGCACTACCGTGCAAGGGCATTTTCATTTTACATAACCGTTCATGTTTCATCCTTTTTCTTCATTGCCCCCCCTTGTTGTGAATTTACTCCATGCCACTCTTGTTTTTCCAAATTTACAAATATGCTTGAATTGCCATGAATTTATAAACCCTATTACCCCTTTCATCAAGTGTATTCTTGGTTTTCTACAATTATGGAAAGGCTTTATGACATTTCTAGTATTTTTAGCAAGGGTATTTTTCATTTTACATAACCGTTCACGTTTCAGCCTTTTTCTTCATTGTTCCCCCTCATTGTGAATTTACTCCATGCCACTCTTGTTTTTCCAAATTTACAAATATGCTTGAATTGCCATGAATTTATAAACCCTATTACCCCTTTCATCAAGTGTATTCTTGGTTTTCTACAATCATGGAAAGGATTTATGCCATTTCAACTGTTTTTAGCACCACCTTGCAAGGGCATTTCTCATTTTACATAACCGTTCATGTTTCACCCTTTTTCTTCATTGCCCCCCCTCGTTGTGAATTTACTCCATGCCACTCTTGTTTTTCCAAATTTACAAATATGCTTGAATTGCCATGAATTTATAAACCCTATTACCCCTTTCATCAAGTGTATTCTTGGTTTTCTACAATCATGGAAAGGATTTATGCCATTTCAACTGTTTTTAGCACCACCTTGCAAGGGCATTTCTCATTTTACATAACCGTTCATGTTTCACCCTTTTTCTTCATTGCCCCCCCTCGTTGTGAATTTACTCCATGCCACTCTTGTTTTTCCAAATTTACAAATATGCTTGAATTGCCATGAATTTATAAACCCTATTACCCCTTTCATCAAGTGTATTCTTGGTTTTCTACAATCATGGAAAGGATTTATGCCATTTCAACTGTTTTTAGCACCACCTTGCAAGGGCATTTCTCATTTTACATAACCGTTCATGTTTCACCCTTTTTCTTCATTGCCCCCCCTCGTTGTGAATTTACTCCATGCCACTCTTGTTTTTCCAAATTTACAAATATGCTTGAATTGCCATGAATTTATAAACCCTATTACCCCTTTCATCAAGTGTATTCTTGGGTTTCTACAATCGTGGAAAGGCTTTATGCCATTTCTACTATTTTTAGCACTACGTTGCAAGGGCATTTTTCATTTTACATAACCGTTCACGTTTCACACTTTTTCTTCATTGCCCCCCCTCGTTGTGAATCTACTCCATGCCACTCTTGTTTTTCCAAATTTACAAATATGCTTGAATTGCCATGAATTTATAAACCCTATTATCCCTTTCATCAAGTGTATTCTTGGTTTTTATACAATCATGGAAAGGCTTTATGCCATTTCTAGTATTTTTAGCACTACCTTGCAAGGGCATTTTGCATTTTACATAACCGTTCACGTTTCACCCTTTTTCTTCATTGCCTCCCCTCGTTGTGAATTTACTCCATGCCACTCTTGTTTTTCCAAATTTACAAATATGCTTGAATTGCCATGAATTTATAAACCCTATTACCCCTTTCATCAAGTGTATTCTTGGTTTTCTACAATTATGGAAAGGCTTTATGCCATTTCTAGTATTTTTAGCAAGGGTATTTTTCATTTTACATAACCGTTCACGTTTCACACTTTTTCTTCATTGCCCCCCCTCATTGTGAATTTACTCCATGCCACTCTTGTTTTTCCAAATTTACAAATATGCTTGAATTGCCATGAATTTATAAACCCTATTACCCCTTTCATCAAGTGTATTCTTGGTTTTCTACAATCATGGAAAGGATTTATGCCATTTCTAGTGTTTTTAGCACCACCTTGCAAAGGCATTTCTCATTTTACATAACCGTTCATGTTTCACCCTTTTTCTTCATTGCCCCCCCTCGTTGTGAATTTACTCCATGCCACTCTTGTTTTTCCAAATTTACAAATATGCTTGAATTGCCATGAATTTATAAACCCTATTACCCCTTTCATCAAGTGTATTCTTGGGTTTCTACAATCGTGGAAAGGCTTTATGCCATTTCTACTATTTTTAGCACTACCTTGCAAGGGCATTTTTCATTTTACATAACCATTCACGTTTCACACTTTTTCTTCATTGCCCACCTTGTTGTGAATTTACTCCATGCCACTCTTGTTTTTCCAAATTTACAATTATGCTTGAAGTGCCATGAATTTAGAAACCCTATTACTCCTTTCATCAAGTGTATTCTTGGTTTTCTGCAATCATGGAAAGGCTTTATGCCATTTCTAGTAATTTTAGCAAGGGCATTTTTCATTTTACATAACCGTTCACATTTCACCCTTTTTTTTCATTGACCCCCGTCGTTGTGAATTTACTCCATGCCACTCTTGTTTTTCCAAATTTACAAATATGCTTGAATTGCCATGAATTTATAAACCCTATTACCCCTTTCATCAAGTGTATTCTTGGTTTTCTACAATCATGGAAAGGCTTTAAGCCATTTCTAGTATTTTTAGCACTACCTTGCAAGGGCATTTTTTATTTTACATAACCGTTCACGTTTCATCCTTTTTCTTCATTGCCGTCCCTCGTTGTGAATTTACTCCATGCCACTCTTGTTTTTCCAAATTTACAAATATGTTTGAATTGCCATGAATTTAGAAACCCTATTACTCCTTTCATCAAGTGTATTCTTGGTTTTCTACAATCATGGAAAGGCTTTATGCCATTTCTAGTAATTTTAGCAAGGGCATTTTTCATTTTACATAACCGTTCACGTTTCATCCTTTTTCTTCATTGCCCCCCCTCGTTGTGAATTTACTCCATGCCACTCTTGTTTTTCCGAATTTACAAATATGCTTGAATTGCCATGAATTTAGAAACCCTATTACCCCTTTCATCAAGTGTATTCTTGGTTTTCTACAATCATGGAAATGCTTTATCCCATTTCTAGTGTTTTTAGCACTACCTTGCAAGGGCATTTTTCATTTTACATAACCGTTCACGTTTCACCCTTTTTCTTCATTGCCCTCCCTCATTGTGAATTTACTCCATGCCACTCTTGTTTTTCCAAATTTGCAAATATGCTTGAATTGCCATGAATTTATAAACACTATTACCCCTTCCATCAAGTGTATTCTTGGTTTTCTACAATCATGGAAAGGCTTTAAGCCATTTCTAGTATTTTAAGCACTACCTTGCAAGGGCATTTTTCATTTTACATAACTGTTCACGTTTCATCCTTTTTCTTCATTGGCGCCCCTCGTTGTGAATTTACTCCATGCCACTCTTGTTTTCCCAAATTTACAATTATGCTTGAATTGCCATGAATTTAGAAACCCTATTACTCCTTTCATCAAGTGTATTCTTGGGTTTCTGCAATCATGGAAAGGCTTTATGCCATTTCTAGTAATTTTAGCAAGGGCATTTTTCATTTTACATAACCGTTCACATTTCACCCTTTTTTTTCATTGACCCCCCTCGTTGTGAATTTACTCCATGCCACTCTTGTTTTTCCAAATTTACAAATATGCTTGAATTGCCATGAATTTAGAAACCCTATTCCTCCTTTCATCAAGTGTATTCTTGGTTTTCTGCAATCATGGAAAGGCTTTATGCCATTTCTAGTAATTTTAGCAAGGGCATTTTTCATTTTACATAACCGTTCACATTTCACCCTTTTTCTTCATTGCCCCACCTCGTTGTGAATTTACTCTATGCCACTGTTGTTTTTCCAAATTTACAAATATGCTTGAATTGCCATGAATTTATCAACCCTATTACTCCTTTCATCAAGTGTATTCTTGGTTTTCTACAGTCATGGAAAGGATTTATGTCATTTCTAGTATTTTTAGCACTAACTTGCAAGGGTATTTTTCATTTTACATAACCGTTCATGTTTCACACTTTTTCTTCATTGCCCCCCCTCGTTGTGAATTTACTCCATGCCACTCTTGTTTTTCCGAATTTACAAATATGCTTGAATTGCCATGAATATATAAACCCTATTACCCCTTTCATCAAGTGTATTCTTGGTTTTCTACAATCATGGAAAGGCTTTATGCCATTTCTAGTATTTTTAGCACTACCTTGCAAGGGCATTTTTCATTTTACATAACCGTTCACATTTTACCCTTTTTCTTCATTGCCCCCCCTCGTTGTGAATTTACTCCACGCCACTCTTGTTTTTCCAAATTTGCAAATATGCTTGAATTGCCATGAATTTATAAACCCTATTACCCCTTTCATCAAGTGTATTCTTGGTTTTCTACAATTATGGAAAGGCTTTATGCCATTTCTAGTATTTTTAGCAAGGGTATTTTTCATTTTACATAACCGTTCACGTTTCACCCTTTTTCTTCATTGCCCCCCTCATTGTGAATTTACTCCATGCCACTCTTGTTTTTCCAAATTTACAAATATGCTTGAATTGCCATGAATTTATCAACCGTATTACCCCTTTCATCAAGTGTATTCTTGGTTTTCTATAATCATGGGAAGGCTTTATGCCATTTCTAGTATTTTTAGCACTACCTTGCAAGGTAATTTTCCATTTTACATAACCGTTGACGTTTCATGCTTTTTCTTCATTGCCGCCCCTCGTTGTGAATTTAGTCCATGCCACTCTTGTTTTTCCAAATTTACAAATATGCTTGAATTGCCATGAATTTATAAACCCTATTACCCTTTTCATCAAGTGTATTCTTGGTTTTCTACAATCATGGAAAGGCTTTATGCCATTTCTAGTATTTTTAGCACTACCTTGCAAGGGCATTTTTCATTTTACATAACCGTTCACGTTTCACCCTTTTTCTTGATTGCCCCCCCTCGTTGTGAATTTAGTCTATGCCACTCTTGTTTTTCCAAATTTACAAATATGCTTGAATTGCCATGAGTTTATAAACCCTATTACCCCTTTCATCAAGTGTATTCTTGGTTTTCTACAATCATGGAAAGGATTTATGCCATTTCTAGTATTTTTAGCACCACCTTGCAAGGGCATTTCTCATTTTACATAACCGTTCACGTTTCACACTTTTTCTTCATTGCCCCCCCTCGTTGTGAATTTACTCCATGCCACTCTTGTTTTTCCAAATTTTTAAATATGCTTGAATTGCCATGAATTTATAAACCCTATTACCGCTTTCATGATCAAGCGTATTCTTGGTTTTCTACAATCATGGAAATGCTTTATCCCATTTCTAGTTTTTTTAGCACTACCTTGCAAGGGCATTTTTCATTTTACATAACCGTTCACGTTTCACCCTTTTTCTTCATTGCCCCCCGTCGTTGTGAATTTACTCCATGCCACTCTTGTTTTTCCAAATTTACAAATATGCTTGAATTGCCATGAATTTATAAACCCTATTACCCCGTTCATCAAGTGTATTCTTGGTTTTCTACAATCATGGAAAGGCTTTATGCCATTTCTAGTATTTTTAGCACTACCTTGCAAGGGCATTTTTCATTTAACATAACCGTTCACGTTTCATCCTTTTTCTTCATTGCCGCCCCTCGTTGTGAATTTACTCCATGCCACTCTTGTGTTTCCAAATTTACAAATATGCTTGAATTGCCATGAATTTAGAAACCCTATTACTCCTTTCATCAAGTGTATTCTTGGTTTTCTGCGCCCCTCGTTGTGAATTTACTCCATGCCACTCTTGTGTTTCCAAATTTACAAATATGCTTGAATTGCCATCAATTTAGAAACCCCATTACTCCTTTCATCAAGTGTATTCTTGGTTTTCTGCAATCATGGAAAGGCTTTATGCCATTTCTAGTAATTCTAGCAAGGGCATTTTTCATTTTACATAACCATTCATGTTTCACCCTTTTTCTTCATTGCCCCCCCTCGTTGTGAATTTACTCCATGCCACTCTTGTTTTTCCGAATTTACAAATATGCTTGAATTGCCATGAATTTAGAAAACCTATTACCCCTTTCATCAAGTGTATTCTTGGTTTTCTACAATCATGGAAAGGCTTTAAGCCATTTCTAGTATTTTTAGCACTACCTTGCAAGGGCATTTTTCATTTTACATAACCGTTCACGTTTCATCCTTTTTCTTCATTGCCGCCCCTCGTTGTGAATTTACTCCATGCCACTCTTGTTTTTCCAAAGTTATAATTATGCTTGAATTACCATGAATTTAGAAATCCTATTACTCCTTTCATCAAGTGTATTCTTGGTTTTCTGCAATCATGGAAAGGCTTTATGCCATTTCTAGTAATTCTAGCAAGGGCATTTTTCATTTTACATAACCGTTCACATTTCACCCTTTTTTTTCATTGACCCCCGTCGTTGTGAATTTACTCCATGCCACTCTTGTTTTTCCAAATTTACAAATATCCTTGAATTGCCATGAATTTATAAACCCTATTACCCCTTTCATCAAGTGTATTCTTGGTTTTCTACAATCATGGAAAGGCTTTAAGCCATTTCTAGTATTTTTAGCACTACCTTGCAAGGGCATTTTTTATTTTACATAACCGTTCACGTTTCATCCTTTTTCTTCATTGCCGCCCCTCGTTGTGAATTTACTCCATGCCACTCTTGTTTTTCCAAATTTACAAATATGCTTGAATTGCCATGAATTTAGAAACCCTATTACTCCTTTCATCAAGTTTATTCTTGGTTTTCTGCAATCATGGAAAGGCTTTATGCCATTTCTAGTAATTTTAGCAAGGGCATTTTTAATTTTACATAACCGTTCACGTTTCACCCTTTTTCTTCATTGCCCCCCCTCGTTGTGAATTTACTCCATGCCACTCTTGTTTCTCAGAATTTACAAATATGCTTGAATTGCCATGAACTTAGAAACCCTATTACCCCTTTCATCAAGTGTATTCTTGGTTTTCTACAATCATGGAAAGGCTTTATGCCATTTCTAGATTTTTTAGCACTACCTTGCAAGGGCATTTTTCATTTTACATAACCATTCACGTTTCACCCTTTTTCTTCATTGCCCTCCCTCATTGTGAATTTACTCCATGCCACTCTTGTTTTTCCAAATTTGCAAATATGCTTGAATTGCCATGAATTTATAAACCCTATTACCCCTTTCATCAAGTGTATTCTTGGTTTTCTACAATCATGGAAAGGCTTTAAGCCATTTCTAGTATTTTTAGCACTACCTTGCAAGGGCATTTTTCATTTTACATAACCGTTCACGTTTCATCCTTTTTCTTCATTGCCACCCCTCGTTGTGAATTTACTCCATGCCACTCTTGTTTTTCCAAATTTATAATTATGCTTGAATTGCCATGAATTTAGAAATCCTATTACTCCTTTCATCAAGTGTATTCTTGGTTTTCTGCAATCATGGAAAGGCTTTATGCCATTTCTAGGAATTCTAGCAAGGGCATTTTTCATTTTACATAACCGTTCACATTTCACCCTTTTTTTTCATTGGCCCCCGTCGTTGTGAATTTACTCCATGCCACTCTTGTTTTTCCAAATTTACAAATATGCTTGAATTGCCATGAATTTATAAACCCTATTACCCCTTTCATCAAGTGTATTCTTGGTTTTCTACAATCATGGAAAGGCTTTAAGCCATTTCTAGTATTTTTAGCACTACCTTGCAAGGGCATTTTTTATTTTACATAACCGTTCACGTTTCGTCCTTTTTCTTCATTGCCGCCCCTCGTTGTGAATTTACTCCATGCCACTCTTGTTTTTCCAAATTTACAAATATGCTTGAATTGCCATGAATTTAGAAACCCTATTACTCCTTTCATCAAGTGTATTCTTGGTTTTCTGCAATCATGGAAAGGCTTTATGCCATTTCTAGTAATTTTAGCAAGGGCATTTTTCATTGTACATAACCGTTCACATTTCACCCTTTTTCTTCATTGCCCCACCTCGTTGTGAATTTACTCTATGCCACTGTTGTTTTTCCAAATTTACAAATATGCTTGAATTGCCATGAATTTATCAACCCTATTACCCCTTTCATCAAGTGTATTCTTGGTTTTCTACAATCATGGAAAGGATTTATGTCATTTCTAGTATTTTTAGCACTAACTTGCAAGGGTATTTTTCATTTTACATAACCGTTCATGGTTCACACTTTTTCTTCATTGCCCCCCCTCGTTGTGAATTTACTCCATGCCACTCTTGTTTTTCTGAATTTACAAATATGCTTGAATTGCCATGAATTTATAAACCCTATTACCTCTTTCATCAAGTGTATTCTTGGTTTTCTACAATCATGGAAAGGCTTTATGCCGTTTCTAGTATTTTTAGCACTACCTTGCAAGGGCATTTTTCATTTTACATATCCGTTCACGTTTTACCCTTTTTCTTCATTGCCCCCCCTCGTTGTGAATTTACTCCACGCCACTCTTGTGTTTCCAAATTTATAAATATGCTTGAATTGCCATCAATTTAGAAACCCTATTACTCCTTTCATCAAGTGTATTCTTGGTTTTCTGCAATCATGGAAAGGCTTTATGCCATTTCTAGTAATTTTAGCAAGGGCATTTTTCATTTTACATAACCATTCATGTTTCACCCTTTTTCTTCATTGCCCCCCTTCATTGTGAATTTATTCCATGCCACTCTTGTTTTTCCAAATTTGCAAATATGCTTGAATTGCCATGAATTTGTAAACCCTATTAACCCTTTCAACAAGTGTATTCTTGGTTATCTACAATCATGGAAAGGGTTTATGCCATTTCTAGTATTTTTAGCAAGGGTATTTCTCATTTTACATAACCGTTCACGTTTCACCCTTTCTCTTCATTGCCTCCCCTCGTTGTGAATTTACTCCATGCCACTCTTGTTTTTCCAAATTTACAAATATGCTTGAATTGCCATGAGTTTATACACCCTATTACCCCTTTCATGAAGTGTATTCTTGGTTTTCTACAATCATGGAAAGGCTTTATGCCATTTCTAGTATTTTTACCACTACCTTGCAAGGGCATTTTTCATTTTACATAACCGTTCACGTTTCACCCTTTTTCTTCATTGCCCCCCCTCGTTGTGAATTTACCCCATGCCACTATTGTTTTTCCAAATTTACAAATATGCTTGAATTGCCATGAATTTATCAACCCTATTACCCCTTTCATCAAGTGTATTCTTGGTTTCCTACAATCATGGAAAGGCTTTATGCCATTTCTAGTATTTTTAGCACTACCTTGCAAGGGCATTTTTCATTTCACATAACCGTTCACGTTTCACCCTTTTTCTTCATTGCCCCCCCTCGTTGTGAATTTACTCCATGCCACTCTTGTTTTTCCAAATTTGCAAATATGCTTGAATTGCCATGAATTTATAAACCCTATTACCCCTTTCATCAAGCGTATTCTTGGTTTTCTACAATTATGGAAAGGCTTTATGCCATTTCTAGTATTTTTAGCAAGGGTATTTTTCATTTTACATAACCGTTCACGTTTCACCCTTTTTCTTCATTGCCCCCCCTCATTGTGAATTTACTCCATGCCACTCTTTTTTTTCCAAATTTAAAAATATGCTTGAATTGCCATGAATTTATAAACCCTATTACCCCTTTCATCAAGCGTATTCTTGGTTTTCTACAATCATGGAAAGCTTTATGCCATTTCTAGTATTTTTAGCACTACCTTGAAAGGGCATTTTTCATTTTACATAACCGTTCACGTTTCATTGTTTTTCTTCATTGCCGCCCCTCGTTGTAAATTTACTCCATGCCACTATTGTTTTTCCAAATTTACAAATATGCTTGAATTGCCATGAATTTAGCAACCCTATTACCCCTTTCATCAAGTGTATTCTTGGTTTTCTACAATCATGGAAAGGCTTTATGCCATTTCTAGTATTTTTAGCACTACCTTGCAAGGGCATTTTTCATTTTACATAACCGTTCACGTTTCACCCTTTTTCTTCATTGCCCCCCCTCGTTGTGAATTTACTCCATGCCACTCTTGTTTTTCCAAATTTGCAAATATGCTTGAATTGCCATGAATTTATCAACCCTATTAGCCCTTTCATCAAGTTTATTCTTGGTTTTCTACAATCAAGGAAAGGCTTTATGCCCTTTCTAGTATTTTTAGCACTACCTTGCAAGGGAATTTTTTATTTTACATAACCGTTCACGTTTCACGCTTTTTCTTCATTGCTCCCACTCGTTGTGAATTTACTCCATGCCACTCTTGTTTTTCCAAATTTGCAAATATTCTTGAATTGCGATGAATTTATAAACCCTTTTACCCCTTTCATCAAGTGTATTCTTGGTTTTCTACAATTATGAAAAGGCTTTATGCCATTTCTAGTATTTTTAGCAAGGGCATTTTTCATTTTACATAACCGTTCACGTTTCACCCTTTTTCTTCATTGCCCCCCCTTGTTGTGAATTTACTCCATGCCACTCTTGTTTTTCCAAATTTACAAATATGCTTGAATTGCCATGAATTTATAAACCCTATTACCCCTTTCATCAACTGTATTCCTGGTTTTTCTACAATCATGGAAAGGCTTTATGCCATTTCTAGTATTTCTAGCACTACCTTGCAAGGGCATTTTTCATTTTACATAACCGTTCACGTTTCACCCTTTTTCTTCATTGCCCCCCTTCATTGTGAATTTACTCCATGCCACTCTTGTTTTTCCAAATTTGCAAATATGCTTGAATTGCCATGAATTTATAAACCCTATTACCCCTTTCATCAAGTGTATTCTTGGTTATCTACAATCATGGAAATGCTTTATGCCATTTCTAGTATTTTTAGCAAGGGTATTTTTCATTTTACATAACCGTTCACGTTTCACCCTTTTTCTTCATTGCCCCCCCTCGTTGTGAATTTACTCCATGCCACTCTTGTTTTTCCAAAGTTACAAATATGCTTGAATTGCCATGAATTTATAAACCCTATTACCCCTTTCATCAAGTGTATTCTTGGGTTTCTGCAATCATGGAAAGGCTTTATGCCATTTCTAGTAATTTTAGAAGGGCATTTTTCATTTTACATAACTATTCACGTTTCACCCTTTTTCTTCATTGCCCCCCCTCGTTGTGAATTTACTCCATGCCACTCTTGTTTTTCCGAATTTACAAATATGCTTGAATTGCCATGAATTTATCAACCCTATTACCCCTTTCATCAAGTGTATTCTTGGTTTTCTACAATCATGGAAAGCCTTTATGCCATTTCTAGTATTTTTAGCACTACCTTGCAAGGGCATTTTTCATTTTACATAACCGTTCACATTTCACCCTTTTTCTTCATTGCCCTCCCTCATTGTGAATTTACTCCACGTCACTCTTGTTTTTCCAAATTTGCAAATATGCTTGAATTGCCATGAATTTATAAACTCTATTACCCCTTTCATCAAGTGTATTCTTGGTTTTCTACAATCATGGAAAGGCTTTATGCCATTTCTAGTATTTTTAGCACTACCTTGCAAGGGCATTTTTCATTTTACATAACCGTTCACGTTTCACCCTTTTTCTTCATTGCCTCCCCTCGTTGTGAATTTACTCCATGCCACTCTTGTTTTTCCAAATTTACAAATATGCTTGAATTGCCATGAATTTATAAACCCTATTACCCCTTTCATCAAGCGTATTCTTGGTTTTCTACAATCATGGAAAGGCTTTATGCCATTTCTAGTAGTTTTAGCACTACCTTGCAAGGGCATTTTTCATTTTACATAACCGTTCACGTTTCACCGTTTCTAGAATTTTAAGCAAGGGTATTTTTCATTTTACATAACCGTTCACGTTTCACCCTTTTTCTTCATTGCCCCCCCTCATTGTGAATTTACTCCATGCCACTCTTGTTTTTCCAAATTTACAAATATGCTTGAATTGCCATGAATTTATCAACCCTATTACCCCTTTCATCAAGTGTATTCTTGGTTTTCTACAATCATGGAAAGGCTTTATGCCATTTCTAGTATTTTTAGCACTACCTTGCAAGGGCATTTTTCATTTTACATAACCGTTCATGTTTCACCCTTTTTTTTCATTGCCCCCCTTCATTGTGAATTTACTCCATGCCACTCTTATTTTTCCAAATTTGCAAATATGCTTGAATTGCCATGAATTTGTAAACCCTATTACCCCTTTCATCAAGTGTATTCTTGGTTATCTACAATCATGGAAAGGCTTTATTCCATTTCTAGTATTTTTAGCAAGGGTATTTTTCATTTTACATAACCATTCACGTTTCACCCTTTTTCTTCATTGCCTCCCCTCGTTGTGAATTTACTCCATGCCACTCTTGTTTTTCCAAATTTACAAATATGCTTGAATTGCCATGAATTTATACACCCTATTACCCCTTTCATGAAGTGTATTCTTGGTTTTCTACAATCATGGAAAGGCTTTATGCCATTTCTAGTATTTTTAGCACTACCATGCAAGGGCATTTTTCATTTTACATAACCGTTCACGTTTCACCCTTTTTCTTCATTGCCCCCCATCGTTGTGAATTTACTCCATGCCACTCTTGTTTTTCCAAATTTACAACTAGGCTTGAATTGCCATGAATTTATAAACCCTATTACCCCTTTCATCAAGTGTATTCTTGGTTTTCTACAATCATGGAAAGGCTTTATGCCATTTCTAGTATTTTTAGCACTACCTTGCAAGGGCATTTTTCATTTTACATAACCATTCACGTTTCACCCTTTTTCTTCATTGCCCCCCCTCGTTGTGAATTTACTCCATGCCACTCTTGTTTTTCCAAATTTACAAATATGCTTGAATTGCCATGATTTTATAAACCCTATTTATAAACCCTATCTTGGTTTTCTACAATCATGGAAAGGCTTTATGCCATTTCTAGTATTTTTAGCACTACCTTGCAAGGGCATTTTTCATTTTACATAACCGTTCACGTTTCACCCTTTTTCTTCATTGCCCCCCTCGTTGTGAATTTACTCCATGCCACTCTTGTTTTTCCAAATTTTTAAATATTCTTGAATTGCCATGAATTTATAAACCCTATTACCGCTTTCATGATCAAGCGTATTCTTGGTTTTCTACAATCATGGGAAGGCTTTATGCCATTTCTAGTATTTTTAGCACTACCTTGCAAGGGCATTTTTCATTTTACATAACCGTTCACGTTTCACCCTTTTTCTTCATTGCCCCCCCTCGTTGTGAATTTACTCCATGCCACTCTTGTTTTTCCAAATTTACAAATATGCTTAAATCGCCATGAATTTATAAACCCTATTATCCCTTTCATCAAGTGTATTCTTGGTTTTCTACAATCATGGAAAGCCTTTATGCCATTTCTAGTATTTTTAGCAAGGGCATTTTTCATTTTACATAACCGTTCACGTTTCACTCTTTTTCTTCATTGCCCCCCCTCGTTGTGAATTTACTCCATGCCACTCTTGTTTTTCCAAATTCACAAATATGCTTGAATTGCCATGAATTTATAAACCCTATTACCCCTTTCATGATCAAGCGTATTCTTGGTTTTCTACAATCATGGAAAGGCTTTATGCCATTTCTAGTATTTTTACCACTACCTTGCAAGGGCATTTTTCATTTTACATAACCATTCACGTTTCACCCTTTTTCGTCATTGCCCCCCCTCGTTGTGAATTTACTCCATGCCACTCTTGTTTTTCCAAATTTACAAATATGCTTGAATTGCCATGAATTTATAAACCCTATTACCGCTTTCGTGATCAAGTGTATTCTTGGTTTTCTACAATCATGGAAAGGCTTTATGTCATTTCTAGTATTTTTAGCACTACCTTGCAAGGGCATTTTTCATTTTACTTAACCATTCACATTTCACCCTTCTTCGTCATTGCCCCCCCTCGTTGTGAATTTACTCCATGCCACTCTTGTTTTTCCAAATTTACAAATATGCTTGAATTGCCATGAATTTATAAACCCTATTACCCCTTTCATCAAGTGTATTCTTGGTTTTCTACAATCATGGCAAGGCTTTATGCCATTTCTAGTATTTTTAGCACTACCTTGCAAGGGCATTTTTCATTTTACATAACCGTTCACGTTTCACCCTTTTTCGTCATTGCCCCCGCTCGTTGTGAATTTACTCCATGCCACTCTTGTTTTTCCAAATTTACAAATATGCTTGAATTGCCATGAATTTATAAACCCTATTACCCCTTTCATCAAGTGTATTCTTAGTTTTCTACAATCATGGAAAGGCTTTATGCCATTTCTAGTATTTTTGGCACTACCTTGCAAGGGCATTTTTCATTTTACATAACCGTTCACGTTTCACCCTTTTTCTTCATTGCCCCCCCTCATTGTGAATTTACTCCATGCCACTCTTGTTTTTCCAAATTTACAAATATGCTTGAATTGCCATGAATTTATAAACCCTATTACCCCTTTCATCAAGTGTATTCTTGGTTTTCTACAATCATGGAAAGGCTTTATGCCATTTCTAGTATTTTTAGCACTACCTTGCAAGGGCATTTTTCATTTTATATAACCGTTCACGTTTCACCCTTTTTCTTCATTGCCCCCCCTCATTGTGAATTTACTCCATGCCACTCTTGTTTTCATAAATTTACAAATATGCTTGAATTGCCATGAATTTATAAACCCTATTACCCCTTTCATCAAGCATATTCTTGGTTTTCTACAATCGTAGAAAGGCTTTATGCCATTTCTAGTATTTTTAGCACTACCTTGCAAGGGCATTTTTCATTTTACATAACCGTTTACATTTCACCCTTTTTCTTCATTGCCCCCCCTCGTTGTGAATTTACTCCATGCCACTCTTGTTTTTCCAAATTTACAAATATGCTTGAATTGCCATGAATTTATAAACCCTATTACCCCTTTCATCAAGCGTATTCTTCGTTTTCTACAATCATGCACAACAAGACAAAGCACCCATAGACGCGCGCACAGACGCGTTTACTGAACTATATAAAAAACTTACGGGCGCGTCTATTTGCGCATATATTTTCGTGTCTAGAGACCCGCGTCTAATTGCACGTCTATATATCAGGTACACGCACGTATAGACGCGCAGTTAGACACATAAATAGATGCGCCTATAGATGCACATATAGATGCAACTCGAACAGACAGACGCGTATATAGACACGTTTATAGATGCACTGATAGACGCGCTTTATTTTTTTTATTTGAATTTTTACAGATTGCTGTGTATGTTGTGTATGCTATATAGTTACAAGATTCCCATATCCACATTGTGTAATTCAATTCTGACAGCCAACGCATTTTAATTACAATTCCAAATAAAACATTACAACTCCAAAACGCAATAAAATCGAAAGCTCAAAAAGTGCTTGTATATACATATAGCACGAAGCTAAGCCACGTCATGAGGTTTCAAGTACAAAAAATAAGAGGAGTGTATATAGAAGAGGCACAAAGCCAAGCCAGTGGCTTTAAGTACAAAAAAGAGTAGCTAGCACTACTTGTACGACTAATCTATGTTCTCCAGGTCCTTCTGCACTCCCTTCTGCGCCTCCTTCCTCCTCTTCCTCATCGTCTTGTGCACGGGCCTGTAAACAAGGGACAATATGAAAAATCAAATCTTTACTTATAATTTTGGCATTTTTTAATTACTTTCAAATACCTCGGGGGCCGCTCCAGTAGCTCGGGTATACTGCTCCTCAGTAATCAACTTGTCATCATAGAAGTGCCTCCATGTATCTCCTCTGCGATGGTGGCGGTGGTAGGCTGTCTCCACAGGAGTAGGGTATCTGCCCACGATCTCAAGCTGCATGACGACACACTTTGCAGAGGGATTAGTACAAAGAAACAACCTCCTAATAAACTACATAAGCAATATAATTTGAGATCGATACTTACAAATTGGGCCTCCCATGATTCAACACCCCCGCTCCAAAATGCGTGCTTCCATATTCCTCCATCTGGATCCTCCGTGCCTCCACGTGCTGCAGACTGGGGTCCTCCCTCGCTCACTTCATTGCCTTCTTCCACTCACGCTTGTGAGCGGTGTGGGGCGGGCCCCTTGGTGGTTGACCTGCCTCAAGCCTGGCAAGCTCCGCTAGTGCCTACCTCTTAAGCGAAGATCTTTTATTGCCAAGTATCGTAACAATCTTTGACTTGGCCCATTTATCTGTGAACTGGCGATTGGGGAGGTTAGGATACCTGGAGCGAACAGCAGCCAAGGTCTCATCAGCCAACCTCTTTGGCTGGTCTTTGTAGTGGATAAAGCAATCTCTATAATTGTTAGCAATTACAGAGTGCATGAAGGCCATGATGTCCTTCCCCCGCGCATCTATCAAGATGCCTCCTGTCTGAGTGACGTCATAATAAATCATACCATCACCTGGAGGCACGTCTAAATCATCTGAATCATCATCCTCCTCACCGCCACATGGCCCAAAGCATTGTGCCATGCATCCCCCACCGCTCTCCCTGCTACTACGCCTGCTACCCTGTCGTGTCGAGCTCGTACGCTAGCCACTCGTAGCTGGAGACTGCACGGGACTACGCTGACCACCCGTAGCTAGAGAACTGAGTCTCGACGGCACAGGAGTACGTCGACGGCTCTGCGAGACAGAAGGAACTCCTGACGGCATGGGGGAAGGGGCATAAGACGGGATGGCAGAAGGGACATAAGACGGCATGGGGGAAGGGGCATAAGACGGTATGGGGAAGGGGCATAAGAAGGGGCATAAGACGGCTGTGCTAACTCCGCTGGGGTGATCTCAGGCGTTGTGGGGTGGTTTGGAGTCTGCAGTGCCGATTCCTGGGGAGTGTTTAAAGTACCCGTCATATACCCGTATAACTCCGCAGGACTAGGAGGGTGCCCTAAAAGGTTATATAAGTCCTTCCAAATAGATTCTCGGGGATCAGGTGAGCTGGAAGCGCTTCGTGCCCACATGTTGAACTTGAAAAAAGGACAAAAATCTATTAGGGAAGGGATATCAGGCTTACTATCGGAGCGCGTCTATAGACGCGTCTAGTAAAGCGTCTAACAAAGCGTCTAATAGAGCGTTTAACAGTGCGTTTAACACAGCGTCTAATTTGCGTGTCTATAAACGCATCTAATAGAGTGTCTAATAGAGCGTCTAACAAAGCGTCTAATAGAGCATCTATCAATGTGTCTGTCTGTGTCTACAAACAACTAGACGCGTGTTTAGATGCGCCTGTACACGTGCTTTTAGACGCGCTCTGAGATGTGCCTATAGACGCGCTCCAACAGACGGGATTTCTCAAAAGTAGAAAAGGACATTGCGCCCGACACACAAACGTGACACTGATACCCAGATCATGCGCTTCTTGGATACGAGAAAGTACAAATCTAAATAGAGCAAACTTCCAAACAAGATCAACTGCAAAAAGACTTACTTGGATAGAGGTATGGAAGGTTCTTCTTTCTTTTTGAAAGTTGCTTCTCCTCCTTGTTCGTCCTCCTCTCCTTTAAGCTTAGAAGTAAGTGTGGGTGTCTTCCTCTTAAGTGTAAGCTTGAAAGTAAGTATGAGAGCCTTCCTCTTAAGCATGGAAACTATGGATCTGCTAATAAGGAAGGAAGCAAGCCGCACGAAGTATAAGTAATGTGAAGAAAAGCAAAGCGAGCGCGCTAAAAAGCAGGTTTAAAAGCTGCGTCTATATTCGCGTCTAATAGCACGTCTATAGGCACGTCTAAAGACACAGTGTAGACGCGCGTTTAGACGCGATTTTAGATGTGTTTTTAGACGCGCCTTTAGACGCGACACAGAGTTTAAATTAAACATTTGAAGAAGAGCGAATTTGGTGGGTTGTTTGTTTGTAAGATGTCTTCATCTTCAACAAGTAGCTCCAGTGAGGATGAATCCCTCTGTATCCACCATCGCGAAATGTGGTTGGAGCAAAAAATCAAATGTCTGTGTGATCGATGTCGAGGAAACATGTATCGTGCACGCAGGATTACACTCAATCATATCTCAAAGTATGGAGAATGGGATGTGACCGTAAACAGGGTAAGGATTTGTAAGTTAAGGTTAATTGAGATACCTATGGGTGTTCATATGTTTGAGTTATGATCCCGTTTTAATTTGATACAGGATGCAGTGCCACACCCGCATATGTTACCCTATGCTCGCCGTGAGGAGGCGAAGCGTCGGCGATATGAGGTGGGATCTTCAGGAGGGACCGTTACAGATGCATGGAGTGATGGTGATAGTAGCCCTCCGCCATTACCTCATGAAGCCGTGGAGGAGGAGGTGTTTGATGATATGGTGCGGGATTTATATGTCAATTAAGGGAGGGATGATAGCATGGAGCAGGATGATCTTTTTACTGCAGCATCGACTCCACTGTTTGAGGGGTGCACATTCTCTGTTCTACGTGCCTCCCTTGAGTTACTAAACTTACAGAGAGCAATGCAAGTTTGAATGCATTACTCAAGTAAGCTTTAAAGTCTATTTTGCAAACATGGTGAATTATGCTAGTGGGTCAATTACTTGAAGGCTTTTCCTCATTTATGGTCTTCACGTGCAGGCTATTGTGTAAAATGCTTCCAAGGGAGAATAAACTACCGACCTCAAGAGATATGGCAAGGCAAGAGCAGATCTCAAAACCTTGGACGTGCCTCGTAAGGTATTGCGACATTTTTCCATAATCCCTCGCATCCAACATATGTTCAAGTGCAAATCTATTGCAGAGCTCATGTCATGGCATTCCTCCCATCGATCAACCGATGGCAAGTGGAGAACTCGCGCGGACTCTCCTGCGTGGAAGCATATTGAAGACACATGGCCAAGCTTCAAGTGAAGAACTATTGATACATTGAGAGAACTTTGATTTTAATTCTACTCATTGTGCAGTGATCGAGCTACTTGCTGCTTCGGAGGTAATTAAAAGGGTGTCCTTCATCGAAGGGTGGGATGCTCCCCAAGCTTGGGGGGAGATTTGGTGCATCTGCTTGTTAATTCCTGTGGATAAGCTCATCTTGAATGGTTTGTTCTCAATCTCACTACAAAGGTTTCTAGGCCTCGGTTATGGTTGGTGATGTTTCAACCAAGGAATCCATTTGTACCTAATCAACCTTTTGTGCCTCATTTCGAGCTTCAAGTTGTAATTCTTTTTGCTTTAAAGATAAACTATCTACAAAGGATTGCAAGTTTATTTGGTGCTGAACGTTTGGCTCAAGTGTTGAATTCTCCCCACCCTCTCCTTCTACCTATCCTGGACTACCGAGAAACTTGGGATGTCCGAATTTTAGTCTTGGTGTGATGACATCTTGGATCCTTCAATTTGATGGAGCTTACAAACCTTCGACCAAGGCTACTGGCGTGAGTGTGAAGCTCACTTCACTGCGTGGTGAGAAGTATTGTTATAGCAAGTCTGCACCTGCAAGTACTTGCAATCAAGCTGAGTACTCGACGCTCATTTTTTGCCTACAAAAGGCACAAGAACATCACGTCAAGCAATTGGAGGTGCAAGGAGATTCTCAACTAGTGTGTGAACAAGTTAGTGGAAGGTGGAAGGTGTGGAGCAAAGGCTTGATTCCATGACATCAACAAGCATTGGAACTTTGCAACCAATTTGAAGAGGTAAAAATTCAGCATATCCCTCGAGCTCGAAATCTAGTTGCTGATTTCTTGGCACGTGAAGCTTGTACTTCAATCACGCATGATGCGAGTGGAAGCACCATCCCAACAAAGCCACAAGCCATGAAGGAGGGTGATCATTTGTAAGGAATGCAAAGGTTGTGGTCATCATGAAACTAAGTGTTGGGCATATTTGATACGAGTTTACCGACTTCAGAAGATCATCAGAAAGGTCCTCAAGGACATTGCTCAAAAGAAGGATGCCAGACCGCACACCCCTTGAAGAAATAGCATGGCGACTACAAGAACTGGAAGAAGCTGAAGGTGATGTGCAAGCTCTCCAGTTGTTGACATTTGTCATGGCATTCTTGTTTGCCTTGATGAACAACCTCATACAGCGCCGTGTCTCTAACCCTCGCTTGTAAAGATGGACATGATATAATGAGGGTTGGTCCTTTTAAGATTGTCTATGTGCTATTCTATGCTTAAGATTCTTCCCGTGTAGTATTTCACAATACACCAGTCACACCCCACCCTGCTTATGTGTGCTTTGTGGATGTATCTTCACTCGATTTTTAGTTCAAGCTTCCTCTTTCTATTGTTTGTCCATGAATAAGCCTCGTCTTGCCTCTCTCTTTTCCATCTTCCAAGCATGGCTAACATTCCTGTGTTTTGTGGACGGGTGGAAGAAAATCCAAATGAGTATCTTGTGGCCTTCAAGCGCCGTTGTGTTTCTCTCTTGACTTTCTTACTGAAGACAGATGGCTGTTGGTTCTCCCCACATTTCTAGAGGGTTTGGCTCAAGTGTGGTATGCGAAGCAGGCTGAAGACGTTCGCCAAAGCTGGCCAAGGTTGACAGCAGCGATGATTGAGTATTTCGAAAAAGAAGAGGAGCTGGAGAATGTGTACCTGCAGGTGGCAAACTTGAAGCAGTCAGAAGGTGAGATGGCGTGTCGATATGTGGATCGAGCGGGCATGCTCTTGGACCATTTAATTGCCACGCAAGAGGACAATGCCGGATTTTGAGTTGGAATGACTCAGCATGTGTTGGGCTACCTTGTAGCAGGAGCAAGTGAGGAATTCCACCTCAAGCTTAAATGGGAGAATCCAGAAACTATGGTGCTAGCACATGAGATTGCTCAAAAGTTTGATAAAGTTCAGTCTGGACCCCGCTTCAAAGAAGACGATTGTCCCTATGCAAGCCCCTCAATTCTTGCATCAACAACCTAGGGGGTATAACTCAGGGGCATACCCCCACCCCTCATCAGGGATGTATCCACTGCCTCCACCTCAAATGTATGGTCCCCCCTTAGATGCTTACCCTCAACAAGGTGTATATTCTCACCCTCCACCTCGAAGATTTCCCCAGCCTCGCCCACGAGCCCCCCTCCTTTATACTCCCTCGGCCCCTCCAACTAAAGAGGCCCTCCCTGCAACAGAACCTGGAGTCAACCAAGGCCCTAAATGATCTTCAGCTTGAGATGGTGGGCATCGAAAATCAAGCCAACCGCCCTCCAAGAGACCTTGCTAATGTGGTATGCTACGAGTGCCACCAGAATGGTCATTATCACACGGAATGTCCCAATATTCCCAGGGTGAATCTTCTAAGTGAATCAGGCACTGAGGATTCTGACGTAGAGATCCTTGACCTTGGGAAAAGAAGTCGTACCACCTCGGACCCCTCTCCCAGGCCACCCCAGGAAGAAGGTGTCCTTCTCAAAGCCCTCAGATGCTGAGATGGCAGACCCACCAACAGAGAAGACTAAAATATCTCGCATGAGTAAGTGGTCGCCCTTGGATTTTCCCATCGGTGCGGGGCAAGAAGACTATTCAGTCGTTCAAGACCTTGCCCATCGGTCTTTGAGCATCACACTCCCTCAACTAATAGCATTAAGCCCTAAGGTAAGATGTGAGCTGCAGCAAGGGCTCTCAACAAGGAGGAGCAAGAAAAAGGGAAAGGTACGAGAGGTATCTTCTATCTCTGAAGAAATTGATCGGCACCCACATATAGTAGATGTCATCATAGACAATTGCCATGTCAAAAATTTGTGTGTTGATGGGGGAGCTGCATGTAATATCATGGTGCCCCGAATCATGAAGAAATTGAATTTGAAATGCACAAGGCGTTCCTCCACTCGAATCAAGGTAGCAGATGGTCGATGACTCGCCACCCTGGGAGTCATTGAGGATTTGCCCATCACTGTCAATGGGTTGACCACTACCATCAATTTCTATGTAGTGGACATCGAAGATACAGGTAGGAGTTACCCAGCCATACTCGGGAGACCATGGTTGAGTAAGAGTGATGCAGTCAGCTATTGGAAGATAGAACACATGTCTTTTGGTGCTTCTAAGGAGAAGATCCCGATGCAACTAGGTGCCACGGAACCAGAAGAAGAAGAGGAGCAAGACAGTGATACTCTCTCATCCTCGGTGTCTGAATCAATGGAAGGATCAGACGGGGGGGAGGAGTTCTCAGATGAGGAAGTTTACATGATGGGGGTGTCTCCAACCCCTCCACTTGCAGAAAAGGTAACAGCTAGTCCTCAATAGCTTGAATCTATGCTTTCCTTAGACCTCACTCTAAGTGAGAAAGATGAGTTCTTAGAAATGTTCAAAGATTTCCCTGACCTTTTCGCAACTAGCTACCGCCACCTTCGCCATGTGACTGCCATAGAACACAAGATAGAGCTGAAGCCTGATGCGAAGCCTGTGGCCCAGAAGTATCGGAGATTAGGGCCCCTACAGACCGATGCTCTGCACTCAGAGTTGCAGAAACTTGTAGAAGCTGGGTTTAATATTGTTCCAGTTCACAATACTGAATGGGTTTCACCAGTGGTAGTCACCCCAAAGAAAAATAACAAGTGGCAGGTCTGCATCGACTATAAGAAACTCAATGCGGCCACCAAGAGGGACCATCATCCTCTTCCCTTTCAAGACCTCATTCTTGAGAAGGTAAGTGGTCATGAGATGTATACTTTCTGTGATGGTTACTCCGAGTTTTATCAAATCAGAATTGCCAAAGAAGATGTGCTCAAAACCACATTTGCCACACCCTGAGGGACATTTGCATTCAAGGTAATGCCATTTGGCCTCACCAATGCTCCTGCTACCTTTCAAAGATTTATGTAGATGGTGTTTGCTCCTTATTTGGGGGATTTCTTGGAGGTGTTTTTAGATGATTTTTGTTTATTCTCTTCACGTAAGGAGCACATCATGAAGGTTAGGTTGGCCTTCCAAAGGGTCAATGATGCGAATGGCAGTCTCAACCCTGAGAAATGCACCATTGGAGCCACTCAAGGGAGGTTACTGGGACATATTGTCTCATCTGAGGGCGTCAAGCCTGACCCCGAGAAGGTAGAAGCTATCCTCAAGCTCTCCCCGCCAACAACCAAACGTCAGGTATGCTCGTTTGTCAATCTAGCAAGATACTATCACCACTTCATTGATCAATATGCTGTTTTGACACGAACCATGACTATGCTATTAAAAGATGGGGTTGATTTCTCTTGGGATGAGGATTGTGATCATGGGTTTGCACAAATCAAGAATGCTTTGGCTTCAGAGCCCATTCTATGCAATCCAGATTGGTCAAAGACTTTCTATATCAATCTTGGGTTTGGTGAGCACACTCTGGCGGGTATTCTTCTCCAGCAAGGGGAGGATCGATTCATGTATCCCGTTCGATTTGCTTCTCGACAATTGCTCGACACTGAGCCACACTATTCAGAGGCTGACAAGCATGCCTTGTCTTTGGTGTTCTGCATTGAGAAATTTAAGCATTATGTGGCTGGAAAGTCCTTCATTATACTCACTAGCACTGGTCTCACAAAGCAGGTTCTTCAATCACCAAATCCCATGGGCCGGTTGGCCAAATGGTTGGCAATTTTACAAGAATATGATTTTTCTTTCAAAATTGTAAAAGGGGGTTGTTCCAACTTGAAGAATGCTTTGATTGATTTAGAGGAGTGCCTTGATGTAACCGGGATGTAACCCTTGTAGCGGCCATAGAAGTTGGGGATCCATGGTATGGTGGTATCTACAGGTTTCTGACTGCTTTCTCCTTTCCTCCAGAAAGTACTAGCTATGAAAGAAAGAAGATCCGTAGAGATAGTAGGCACTACACCCTCTTTGATGGGGTGTTGTACCGTCAAGGCATGGATGGGGTACTAAGATGGGCCATTGATACAGATGAAGTGCCTAAGGTATTGAAGCATTATCATGATGGATTTTGTGGAGGCCACTATGCCAGTGACTATACAACTAAGAAGATTTTACACGCTAGATTCTATTGGCCAACCTTGTTCAAAGATGTCACTTTGTATTGCAAAACCTGTGAACCATGCCAATTCTTCGGTAGGAAGGATTTGGGTCCGAGGCAACATCACCCAGTGATGTCCATCCATCCGTTTCAGAAGTGGGGAATAGATTTTGTCGGGCCCTTGCCCATGACTGCCCGCAAAAAGAAGTATCTTTTGGTAGCCACTCAGTATGTCACTAAGTAGGCTGAAGCTATGGCCCTCCTCATTGAAAATGCTAAGGCACTTTCAAATTTCATATTTGAACATATCTGCACAAGGTTTGGGACACCCATGGAAATAGTCTCTAACCATGGGAGTCCATTCTTAAATGAAGCAGTGGAGTTACTCATGGATCGCATGGGTATTGATCATCACACTTCTAGCATCTATTATCCACCATCCATGGGTCAAACGGAGTGGACCAATGGCCTCCTTTGTAAAACCATGGGAAAAATGGTCATAGGGATTAGGAGCTAGTGGGATCAGAAGGTCACTGAAGCCGTGTGGGCTTACAACGTCACTCATATAACATCTACTGGTCACACTCCTTTTGAGTTGGTGTATGGTATTGAGGCAGTTTTACCACTAGAGATAGAGATTCCGGCCTTGAGATTGGCACAAGAACAAAGGATGATAGAAGATGAACATGTAGAGGCCAAATTGGTACAACTTGAGAAGTTAGATGAAACCTGACGCCTTGCACTACAATTACAATAAAAGGGTGCTTACAAGAAGATGTTAGAAATGCTATATTCAAGATCTGTGGTATTGTGAGGTATGCTTACTATCAATTCGCATTATCTATTTTCTTCATGGACATGTGAAATAGGTGGATATCTCAAATATCTTACATATGCATGGACATGTGAAATAGGTGGATATCTCAAAAAGAGATCTCTATATCGAGCATTGAGAAGGCTAGGGTGGAATCCATCGAAGCCGTATGCTTGCTTGAGAAGAACTTTCCCTCAAGCATTATGACAACTCAAGTCCACTTGCTTGTGCACATAGTTGATGAGGTGGCTATAGCAGGTACCGTTCATAATCGATGGATGTTTTTTCTCGAGCGGTTTATGAAAACTTTAAAGGGGTTTGTAAGACAAAGAGCAAGACCAGAAGCAAGCATGGCAGAGGGATGGCTTGTGCAAGAGTCATTAGTATATATCACAGAGTTTCTTGCATCCACGGATCCTGATATGCCACAAGCTTGGCACAACAAGGATGATGATCGCATCATTGGCGAGGTCCCCCAAGGAAAAGGGATTGAAAGAAAGATGAGCGAAGAGCAAATGGAGAAATTCAATAAGTTTTGTATCCTCAATAGCCCTGAGATGCAGAAGTGGATTGAGAGATATGAAGTGGCCAAAGCAGAAAGAATAAATGCAAGGACGAGATTCAGAGTAATGTACAGGCGATCACAACCATATCCACGAGATCTGGCTCTTCTCCCTACTCACATGTCACTTGATTGGCTACAACTAGCTATACGTAATGCCGAACGTGATGGAGAGACAATAAACGAGCGCGAGCGGGAGTTATCATCTGGATGTATGGTGCATGTAAGTTTCTTATCTCTTGATGTAATTAAGTAATTATTTGTGGCAATATATGCTATAAAATAGGTGCATCTTCATTGTTTTAATGATGCTCTTTTACAGTACAAAAAGTACAGTGCATTATGGTCATATGGACGACATTTTCGCATAGAACGCATCGATTCAAAGAGAGTCACGTATGATTGTGGAGTCATGGCTAACTTCACACAAGATAGCTGAGCAAGTGCTTCGGATACCAATCTTCTCTCCTCACAGTTGGATTATTGTGGAACCATACGCGACATCTATGAAATTGATTTCAGACGATTTACTATTTTCATTCTTGATGTAAAATGGTTTAGAACTACTTACAACGGTCCCCATGCAACTGTGAGAAAAGATGGTAGCGGTCTCTTTGCAATAGACTCCACCAAACATTGGACCGATGAAAGTGATACTTTTGTTCTTCCCGAGCACTGTGAGCAGGTGCATACTAATGATTTAATTAGTCGAAGCTTTCATTTTTTAAGTCCATTGATATATATATAATTGACGACATTTGGCACGTGATTTTTCATCTTCAATATAGGTGGTTTTTCATCCGGATCGTTCTGATCCAAGATGGTGGTACGTGATCCAAGTTGCACCACGAAGTAAGCAGATTTTTGAAGATCGAGATGTGGATATGGAGATGCCACTACCAAATCCGGATCCAATTGATGAATCTAGCGAAGAAGATGTAGATCACCATATGAGGCAAGAGGAAGATGCGCATAATGACATCGCACGGGAGGAGGATGGAGATCACGATATTGGCGAGGAAGACAACAATCGTCAAAATCAATCACCACACTTAAGCTTAATTGAAGAAGATGATCAAATACTTTTAGGTGAACGTACAATGCTAGAGTACGATGATGATATAGGAGATCAACTCGGTATAGAGTTGGAGATAGACTTGCTTGGCGCCTTAGACTTGGCTCAAGATGAAACAGTTGATGTAAATGCTCTTATTTAATTTGATTTTTCTCATCTCCAACTTGGACATGAATATATGAGCTTCAAAGGCTTGATGTACATGCTCTCATTTTTTATTTCTCTATGAGCTCAAACATGTATGAAAATTTAAAAAATTTTGTCATTGGAAGAAAATAAATTTTAAGGCTAAAAAAAAAAAAAAAACCTCTCTGTAAAACGTCGCTATAATATAGTCTCAGTGTCGCTATATAGCGACCTTTAAAAGTCGCTATATAGCGACTTTTACTAATGTCGCTATATAGCGACCTTTCAAAGTCGCTATATAGCGACTTTTACTAACGTCGCTATATAGCGACGCTTATTAAAAGTCGCTATATAGCGACGATTTACGACACCCGATTTTTATACCGACGATTAACGCTAAGCGGGCACTAATCGTCGGTACGTAAACGTCGCAATAGGATGCGTGTGTAGTAGTGAAAAGAATCGACAATAGGCCCGCTTGGATGCTAAGATTCGCAAGGGATGGGAAAGATGCTTTGCTGAGGGGGATGTTGTGCTATGCCTTGATAACAGATTGGACCACCAAATGGATAAGAAGTTTCTGCCACTGTGGACCGGTCCATACAAAGTCATTAAGGAATGTAGCAATGGGTCTGTACAAGTTCAGGAGTTGCATGAGCCATATGGCAAGAAGGTGATCAACAAGCGTTACCTCAAGCCCTTCTTTGTGCGTGATGGACCTAGGCATGGAAATGCTATGCATTCCCTGCCTGGGGGGGGAACTGTTATGGATAAATTTGTCTAAGGGAAAAAGGTATAAATATGAGTGTGTGTTTGTATGTGTGGCAATAGTATAATAAAATATGGTGTGCATAGGGCCCAGGGTTGAGGTGGCAGGGCATGACCATGTGCCACCCTTCCACATAAGAGGACCCATAAGGTGTGATGTACATAATCCATGGTAGTAATATTATAAAATGTAAGGTGGCATGGCTCCTCCATGTGCCACCCCTCCACCTAGGCTGCATTTAGTGAGATATGGCTCAAAGTCCATGGGAGAAGTAATATAAAATAGGTGGAGATGGATATTATATTGGGTTATTCCCTCCATATGGGATAGGCCCATGTGGGGGACGTATAGAAGGTCCAAGAGAGCAAGTTAAATAATGGGGAAAGTAGGATGAGGTGGCAAGATTCCTTGTGCCAACCCTCCACTTGTCCTCCTAAAGGTTTGAACATATTATAAAATTGGGAAGAGACCAAGGGAGTATCATAGACTTGAGTTATGGGGCTTGATTTATGTGGAAAATTGAGGCAAAGGGTTGTCGCACACAATTGAGAGTGCGTAATCGCCTAGCCCACATGGGAGACTTTTCCACACACACCATGCATGTGGGAGGATGCATTTATTGGGAGAGACCCCCTCTTTTGGCTATAAAAGGAGGGGCCTATTCCTTGATGAGACACGCTCATTCTTGTAAAGCCACCTAGCTAGTACTTTGATTTCTCCCTTCTCTTCCTTTCAGATAAAGCATGGTCCTCTTTCCTTGATGTCTCCATCTTTACACTCCTCCTCCAATCATGTACATGCTTCTCTTCCCCCTCTCCCTTTCCCCTTGTGCCATAGCCTCCCTCTTTATTCCCTCCCCTTCTAATCCCTTCTCCCCTCCCATGATAACGTTTCGCCCTCACGTTCTCCTTTCCTCTATGGCCCTTGAGCGTCGCCATGCTTAGTGTCTAGCCACTTGTCCTGATTTCTTTTCCGGCTAATAATACTCCCATGCTCTTGCCAACTTAGGGACCAAATCCCTTGCCCATGCTCCAAAAGGAGGTGGAACTATTGTGTGATGTTGAGAAGATTTGCTATTGATTCATGAGAAACTTGACAAAAGTGCCCACCTAGTCTTGTTGTTGCAGCTCTTATCGAAGAATAAGCTATTATAGTTGTTGACACGCTCGATCATGAAGACCATGCACAGTCCAACTGACCATCATCCAACTCATGGGGAGACAAAGAAGGACCTCCTATGAGTGGAAGCTTTTGTGGTGATAATGGAATTCTTTGACTTTGGTGGGGTTTGGAAGGGAGTAGTCTGTATCTGTGTTCTGTATCTGTGTAATAGTGCACAAAAGCCATGATAGGCTCAATGCCTACCTTCAAGGCCCATTGCATTAAGAGGGAGACCTCCAAATCTAGTTGGTTGGCCCACTGGTCTAGCATCCAATGTGTAACATGTTTGAGCTAAGCCTCTAGCCCCAAGTGGGTCATAGCTATTGCAAGGCCCATGCCTTATGTCTCTTGCATTGTGCAAAATCCAAAGCTCCCTCTCTTGGGGTCTTAGCCACTCTTGGCATTATGTGGAGCATTTGATCCCTCATTATAAGCTCAAAGAGAAGGGGGTCCCACTTATCCAAAGCTGAAGCCTTAGAAAGGATGGGAGGGGCTACCAACTTCTCTAATGTATCTACCCTTTCAAGGCTATAGGAACATGATAGTCAACTACTTGGCATCCCAAAAATCAAGGTAGTTCTAGGGTTCGAGCCTCTAAAAGTCCCTTAGAAGGGCTGTTTTGGATAAGAATTTGAGCCTAAAAGATAACAGAAAGGGAATTTATTGTTGTTTGCTTCATGGGAGCTAAGTTTAGTGTTGAGAGAGGGACTAGATGGGATTGAGAGGAAGAAGCGAAATTTGTGTCGTTACTAGCTAGCCTAGGCACTAAGGGGAGATGGGTCTATAAGGAGGCTGAGGGAGGGGAGACAAAGCGGTCGGAAGATGGATGGTAAGGGTGATCACTAATTTCACAAAGTTGGTAACAATATGGGGGCAATTGCAAAGGAGGGGAGGGGGACATATGAGAGAGACTACTCAGGAGCTGAAAGTTGTTGAATGTTTGGGCAAATGGCTTAGGGCCATTAACTCTTCACCTTTCAAATACCTATCTCTTCAAGAGATAGAGATGAGCATGGTGAACTTTCCAAGAGACTCCAAATGATATATAAAAGAAGAATATGGTTTTCCACTAATCAAGGCCATATTTTGGATTTTGGATCAATATCCCAAGTTAGTTGAATTAGTGCGATATCATTTATGTGGTTGTTAAGTATACCCAACTCTCAGGTTGCCCTGTAGACAGATAACATTTGTCTTCATGATTTAATTTTTAAATGAGAGCAATTATGAGATAACATTTTCCTTAGTAAATTAATTTTTAAATGAAAGCAAAGAATTGTCTTGGAATTGCTTGTTACAGATGGATTCAATATGATTGATTTCATTAGAGATACATGGATGGGAAGGGTTGAGTGATCAAAGGCTCATAGATGGTTACTTGGGAAATGCTAAGGAATCCTTGGAACTAATTGACATTAACACTGAGTGCTCACACTTCATCTAAGAACCAAATTGGTGACTTTGGGTTCATTGCACATTTGGAACCACAAATCAGTTAGCATGAGTTGCAAATTTGGAATGGCAAATGTGGACCCTCTTCCTAGTTCAAGGGTGATCTTTTCCTTTTCAAGATGCCATTGCTTAGAGCTCGTTAGGAGTACAAATGTGCTTGAAAAGAGCAAAAGCTATGGTGTTAGAACTTCATGTGTGTGTTTGTTTCAAGAAATGCAGGCGAGTTTGGAGCCCAATTCACTCACATTTGTTTGGATCGTTAAAGCGTGTTCCACCATGGCAGCACTTAGAGCAGGGAAAGGAAGTTCATGCCCACATTGTTGACAGTGGGTTAGAGTCGGATGAATTTTTGGGCAGTGCGCTTATTGACATGTATGCTAAATGTGGGAGTCTCAAGGATGCAGATGCAGTCTTTAGTAGTTTACCCAAGTCAAATGTTATTACGTGGAGTGCATTGATCACAGCGTATACCCAGCATAATGATTGTGCATTGGCCCTGCAAGCTTTCAATGATATGGAGCAAGCAGGTGTAAAACCAGATGATGTGGCATTTCTTTGCCTTCTTTTGGCCTGCAGTCGGGGGGGCTTGGTCGAGAGAGGCTCCCTACACTTCAAGTTGATGATAGAGGAACATAGCGTTGCACCAACAGTGGAACACTTTAACTGTATAGTGGACCTTCTTGGCCTTGCTGGATTCTTGAATGAGGCAGAAGACTTGCTTGAAACAATTCCATTTGGGCTCAATAATGTGGGATGGACCTCTATGCTCAGCTTTTGCAGCACACAAGGGAATGCGGACTTAGGAAGACGATGCTTTGACCATGCTGTTGCAATGGATTATGGAAATGCTGCTGCATATGTCCTTATGTCCAATATCTATGCTCATTCTGGAATGCATGAGAAAGCAGTGAGTGTAGAAGAGCTGAGAAAGCATGCAAATATCTCGAAGGAGCCTGCAAGCTTTTTTTGAGACAGACCAACCAGGGACAAATCTTGTCATAGAAGTGAAGCTGCAAGTATGGAATAAGGGAGGAAGGATGTGTGGAGGGCTTTGGATCCAGTGTGAAAAGACGTGGTGTGGGGAGAGTGAAAAATTGGTCTCAAATTCTGTTGGGCTGTGTACAGGTGAAGGCCTGACATGTCGAAGTGTGGTGACCACCATGTTGACATCATGGCAATATCAAAGATGGAAGCTCACAACATAGTGAAGGATGCATACCATGCCACAACAGACATCGCTTTAAGGCTGTGGTGTATGTTCTGGTCAAGATAACTGCTGAAAGAATTGATTTGCAAAAAGTTTAGGAGACTTGACATCTCCTAGTTGTCTGCATGGGATAAAAAACACACAGAGTCTTGATATATCCTACAAATATTAGTCTTGAGCATCAGAACTTGGAATTGCATTCTGTATAAACATGGCTCCATTTCTTCTTGATGGGCCAGACTCTGAGTGAGATGCTTGACCGCTTGGTTCAATTGTGGATGACGGAAGGGGGAGGAGAACAGCTGAGAGACGAGGACTGAGGCCTTGGGTTGTAAGCATAGAAAGGGGGGAGAATAGCCGTGAGATGACGACTGAAGACTTGGGGGTCATTTGTATAGTAGTCAACTACATCGGGTGTACAGCATAGAATAAGGCTTGCACAAACAGAGAGCTGTTCATACATTGAAAAATGCCATATTGAAAAGGCTGCAACCTTGTCCATGGGTTATGTGTATCAAGGGATGGCTGGGTGGTTGGAGTATACTGTGGATTATTCCCAGTTTGAGACACCGTAAACAGTATTATATAGTAATTTCTTTGTATATTTGTTACAAACCTCCTCTTCAATAAGTAAATTGTACGATGACACTATGAAGTTGAAGACAAGAGGCTTGCACATTTATATAGAAAAAGCTTTAGTTGCGGCAAAAAATATAGACTTCTTGTAGGATCAAGGTTAAAAAAGATATTGTGGATTTGAATAGTCTATTCAAGGAAAAAACATAACACATATGCATGATCACAGAAGGACAGCAATGCACATTTTTTGGAGCACTTAATGCATGGTATATGATAAAAAACACTGAGATACGCATGTCTTATGAGACAAACGATATCAGAATCCAACCAAAATTTGCGAGCGCATGGATATTAGTTATTTCAAGACTTCTACAAAGTATCGTAGCCATCAAACACATACACATGATCATAGAAGCACAGTAATGCACATTTTTTGGAGCACTTATGCATGGTACATGATTAAAAACACGGAGATACGCATGTCTTAGGACAGAAACGATATTAGAATCCCACCAAACTTTGTGAGCACATGGATATTAGTTATTTTAAGACTTATGAAAAGTATCATAGCCATTAAACACATATGCATGATCATATAAGCAAAGCTATGAAAAGCAACCTGACAACTCTAGCGATTTGCTTAAAACTTACGAGAATTTTCCAAACAGTTCTGGTCATTCATTCCTAGCTTTGGGATCACTCTTATGTCGTGTTGGGTTCTGAGTTATAAAATGTTGAAAAGTCGCTTTCATATTTTATTACGTGAAAATGGCCTGCAATAGCTTGCTCAAATTGTGCGTTGAATGATTTGAGTGGTTGTACGGCCACATTGAAGTTCAGGTCCAAGTTAGAGAGACCTTCTTTAAGCTTAGCTTGTTGAA
This sequence comes from Dipteris shenzhenensis, assembly GCF_047967505.1. Taxonomy (NCBI): domain Eukaryota; kingdom Viridiplantae; phylum Streptophyta; class Polypodiopsida; order Gleicheniales; family Dipteridaceae; genus Dipteris; species Dipteris shenzhenensis. Next base: position 18,156,129 of record NC_141624.1, read on the forward strand.
AGCTTGACGGATATAGACATAGATAGAGTGTGTTGGAGGAGACCACAAGATTGTTGATTATACACTGCAATGCAAATGTAGATAAGGTGAGTGAATACATCCACCCCTAATCCTTGCACCTCAGTCCATCCCTACAATCCTTTTACCTCTCACAATTTTTGTTCCTTGTATCATCAATGTCTCTACATACTTCGAGGTCTGACACCCTCTAGCCAGCTCCACCAATCTTGAAATCACGACATCCAACGCATCCTTCTCTGTCTTACCCACTTTATGAAAGGTCTGCAAGGAATGAAAGTGAAGGAGGTTTACATTGTTTATGGCAATCTACATCGATGAAAGCATAGTGCTCAACATCCTTGAAGATAGTTCACAATTTGCTTTCTTAGAGCATCCATGGAAGAAACATGATCTCTTAAAGGAATTCCCCCATGCATAGGTTAGTAATGATGGTGGAGTCAAGGTTTCAAGCTTTCCAGAAGAAGTTCAGGAGGGTTTCGATTATTTAAGGCATTTCTTTATGAACCATGTGATAATGGAAATGAGAGAGGGAGAGAGAGGAGTGCATACAAGATAGACTAATTGTACACTAACTTGTACTCCAAAGAAAATAGGAATATATACATGGACCCCTTAGGCTTAGGGTTAGGGTTTGTCCCATAACCCTTATGGTGCAATTTATACACCATTCTCAACACCCCCTCTTAAATTGTACTGCATAAGAAGAGGGTGCTTTACAAAACACAATTTTTGGATTTTCTAAATGTTGCATAAAGGCAACAAAAATAAAGATAAGAAAAGATGCACAAGAGTGCAAAAAGAGCACAGCAGAAAAAGTATGTACAAAGGTGTACAACTTAACCTGCACTTCCCCCTCTTAAGTTGTAGACCAAGCTGATATCGAAAGTGTACAAACTTATCAAGGAAAAGTGGCTTGGTGAAGATATCTGCAACTTGTTCTTGTGTTAGACAATGTATCAAGTCGATGTTCTTCACTAAGAACTTTCTCACGAACGAAGTGATAATGCACTTCAATGTGTTTTGTTCTGGTATGAAACACTGGGTTCTTTGTAAGATGTTGATTGGGATCTGGAAACAGAAGCGGATAGTGCCCCATTTGAAGGTAACGTCTTTGATAATGACTTGCCCATCCTTCAGGCATTAATGGTAGTAGAGTATCCCAAGCTAGACCCTATGGCAGAAAAAAATAGCAGATGGTCAAGGAAGAAGAAAAAGGGTGTGCAACACCGAAAGGATAAGGTGGAGCACTTCAATGAGTTTGAAAGGATGCAAGCCAGAGTGGTGGAACTATACTTAGCCAAGCACACCCAAGTGTAGGAACCACCAAAATATACAAATTCATGTCATTTGTCTTATGCAATGCCCCAGCAACTTTTCAAAGGATCATGTATACAGCCTTTAAGGCATTTCTCAATAAAATTTCTACAAGTCTTCCTCGATGACTTGTGCATACATTCGAGCAAGAAGGATCATTTGAAATGCCTTGAAGATGTACTAAAAGCATGTAGGGAGTATGGAATCTCCTTGAACTCTCTCAAATGCCAATTCTTGGTCACACATGGATTAGTCTTGGGACACATAGTCTCTCGACATGGGGTTGCTACAAAGATGGATAAAATCAAGATCATCATGGAGATCCTCCCCCTCCTTACAAAATGCTAAGGGTCTCCAAGTATTCATGGGCCATGCCAGATAATATAGAAGGTTCATACTTGGGTATGCCATGATTGCAATGACAAAATATGAAGAGGGGAGAGGAGAAGAGTGAAGATGAGGAGAGAGGGCACAGCTAGAGAGCACACCACAAATGAATAATTGTACACTAGATTTAGTTGAAAATGTAGAATATATACAAACCCATTTAGGGTTCGGGTTAGGGCATCTAACCCTTTCCATTATAGCACTCTATTGGGTTGGTGCTATGCCTTATGATCACATGATGTTGAGCATGGTCTCTCAACACCTTCCCTCAAGATAAATATCATGAAGTAGGCCTTCCCTCAAGATGATGATTCTGGGGAATCGAAGAAGAACTAAGCATTACATTCCATCACTTCCCTTTAATGGGAATGTCCTCCTTCTGAGTCAAACCAAGAGCTTGTCAGTGCTTCTCGAAAATCTCTTTACCAAGTGGTTTGGTAAAGATGTCTGCAACATTCTCTTTGCTATCACAATGCTGCAGTGTGATGTCACCAAGTAACACTCTTTCTTTAATGAAGTTCTCTCTGACATCAATGTGCTTTGTCTTGGAGTGATATACTAGATTCTTGGCCAATGCTTGGGCCGATTAATTATCACAGTATATTGTTGTTGGCTTTGATTCATCAAATTAATCTGTTTTTGACAATAGTCTTCTGAGCCATATAGGCTCGCATGTACCTGTAGTGAGAACCCTATATTCTGCTTCAGTTGAAGACAAAGAAACACTTGGCTGTTTGTTTAACAACCATGATACAACACCTTGACCAAGGAAAACTGTATATCCCTGTGTCGATCTCCTAGTCTCATGATCTCCAGCATAGTCATTGTCAGGTCACTGTCACAGTATCCATGCAGCCTTGGATGACTTCCTCTATGATCTATCCCAAACTGTCTTGTACCTCTGATGTATCTCAAGACTCTTTTGGCTATATTCCACTGCGACTGTTTTGGATTTTCCATAAACTGTGCTAGCGAACTTACTGCATAACAAATATTTGGCCGTGTGATAGTTAGAGATATAAGAGATCCAATGAGCTGCCCATAGTACCTGTCATTAACTGTAGGATTTTTAGAATCTTTTGTAAGTTTCAAACTCTGTTCCATGGGAGTGGCTGCAATCTTGCAATTTGCCATATGAAAATTCTTCAGGAGACTATCAACATATTTCAGTTGACTCATGAAGGTGCTGTCTGAATCTCTCTAGAACTCAATTCCAAGACAATAGCACATAAGTCCAAGATCTTTCATGTCGAACTCTGCAGATAAGTCTTGTTTTAACTTTTTAATGAAGCTATCCTTGCTTTCAGTCACAATCAAATAATCTATGTACAAAAGTGCAATATTAATGTCTTCCCCTTGAACTTTGTAGTAGAGAGTATGATATGCATTGGATTTCATGTATCCCATATCAGAAAAATACTTGTTGATTCTGTTGTACCATCTTTTGGGTGCTTGCTTTAAGCTGTAGAGACTTTTCTTTAGATGGAAAACCTAATTCTCTTTTCCTAGTTCAACATAACCTATTGGTTGTTGCATGTAGACTTCCTCATCTAGGTAACCATTGAGAAAAGCATTCTTGACATCGAGCTGGTGCACATTCCATCTGTTGAGTGTCGCTAGTGATATTAAGAACCATGTGGAATCCATCTTTGCTGCTACTAGAGCATAAGTCTCATCATAATCCTAACCATATTGCTGTGCAAATCCTTTTGCAACGAGTCTGGCTTTGTATCTTTCAATGCTTCCATCTAGATTGTACTTTACTTTGTATACCCATTTGTTTGCTATGGTCTTCTTTCCTGGTGGAAGGTCACATAATTCCTAAGTATTATTCTTATACAAAGCTTCCATTTCTTCATTCATAGCAGTTTGCCATTCTAGCTTGTCAACTGCATCTTCAAAGTACATTGGCTCTTCTGTAGCCATGATGGTGGTCATAAGAGCATACTTGGTAGTTTCAACCTGAATTGCTTTGCCTTTTTGAGCATATGTCAATCTGGTTGGAGGTTTGCTTTCCCTAGTAGACCGTATGAGTTGATGTGGTTCTTCTCGAGGTGCTTCTGGCAATTCTTGCTCTTTTTCATCAACCTTTTCTATAGATGAATGAGTAATCGGTGCATCTATCTCCTGCGTATTTGAGTTTTTCCATTTTGATTCCTCATCAAAGATTACATCACTGGAGGTAATGACCTTTTGGTTGATGGGATCATACAACTTGTATGCTTTGCTTTCTTCACTGTAGCCAACCATGATGTATTTTCATGACTTTGCATCCAATTTTCTGGGATGGTCGTCATGAATGTGAGCATATGCTATGTAACCAACTATGCGGAGATGCCCAATGCGTGGCTTGTGTCCAGTGAATGCTTCATAAGGTGTCATACCCTGTATCATCAGTTCATCAGTCGGAAGCCAATTAAGCAAGAAGTTTATAGTGGCTATTGCTTCTTCCCAATACTGATTCGGAAGATGCTTCCCAATAAGCATTGCTCTAGCACTGTCTGCTAAAGTACCATTCTTCCTTTCAGCATTTGCACAAGTGAATTATCTTCGAATGCCATGACTTCTCCAAAAGTTCGTGAATGCTGAAGACATGTATTCATCTCCTCTGTCTGATCTCATGACTTTGATCTTTCTACCTGACTAGTTTTCTACCATGGCTTTGAATTTTGGAAATCTAGAAAAGACTTCGAATTTCTCTTTTAGAAAGTAGACCCAACAATATCTTTTGTAGTCATCGATGAAATTCAAGTAGTAAAGTGAACCATTGATGCTGCGAGTCTGGGCATAACCCCATACATATCCTGATGCTTTGTCATGTGAGATGATGCACCACTATCGATATACCAAGGATCTTGATCTGATTGGCCAACTTGATAATGGAAATCTTCTTTTGAATTGCAATTAGTGTCTAGATACACTGTATTAGCCTTCTACATTTACTCGCTTGCAAGAAACATGTTCTCAGGTTCATTTGCATAATGACTGTGACTTTTCTCAGAAATTCCCTCAATTTTTGTTGGATTAACCGACTTGGTCGTACTGCTTCTTGCGGCAATCTCTTTCATAGTGTCCAAACTTATGACATTAGTTGCACTGAATGTTTGACATGTTGGTGGATGCATTCCCTCGTCCTTGGAATCTTCCTCGATTGGAATAATTTCCTCTTTGTTGATGATGCTAATGTTGTTGAGGATGATGCTGATGTTGATTCTGACTTTGATGTTGATTTTGTCGTTGATGATGACCACTTCGCTAATATGATCTACCTCAACCTCAGCCTCAGCCTCTACTTCTATCTAAAGCTGTGAATGCTTGATCATTGGAATGACCTTTGCGTGTGTGAATGGCCTGAGTCCTAAGTTCTTCACCAACAAGTAAAAGTGAATGGAGCTCTTCCAGTGTTGGAATTTGCTGCTGGATGGCAATACTCTAGACTAGCTTCTCATATCCCTATCCTAGTCCATTCAGGATGACTTGAATCACTTTTGCTGGATTCATGGTCTCTCTTGCTACTGCAAGGTTGATTGTTGTAATATTTGATCCTAAGTACGTAAGCATGACCAGTTTCACTACTGTTGTAGAAAATTTGGTTTATCTGGTTTCTCAGTGTGAGAATCCTAGAAGTGTTCTTGGACTCATAAAGAGCTGCAAACATATCCCATGCTTCTTTTGATGTCTTGACTATGTTGAGCTATCCTAGCATGACATCTTGCATGTTCTGCTTGATTAGATGATATGCATACTTGTCTTTCTTGTCCCATTTTGCCTATTCTTGGGCAATGGTAGGATTTGCTATAGGTGCGGACACTGGTTGTGTAGCTGGAGATCCCATTGCTGGTGCTGCGACAACAGGTGGAGTAGAGCTACTGCTGGTTGGATCGTCCAATGGTCTAGGTGTAGATCCATCGACATACTCCCATTTGTCTTGAAGAACAAGAATGGTCTCCATTCGGTATTTACATGTGCCATAATTGGAGTTGTCTAGCTTAGCAGATGCCTCCAGATTGAGGTTGCTAGTCGTAGACATGGTGCAAGAAATGTACTCAAAGTGTCTGTGAAATCACTGTCTGAATCAACTACAAAACACCGACTGTGTCAAGTGAAATCTAAACTATCGGTGAATATAGAACTGCAATATATAATCCAATCTTGTTACAAGGCTTGTGGCAAATAATGCCAGGAATAGCCAAGAGGCTTTATAAGGCTTGAATAAAGTGCACAATGCCAAAAAATAGCCAAATAGGCTTTACAATGATGGCATGTGTGTGAAATAAAATCATGTGCTATTTGCCCACTGAACAATTGGTCAATGTCCCTGAACACTCTCAAGTTTGCTCATTGAACTATGAAACGTCAAGTTTTAGGTAATATGTGATGATGTGAAATCGCATGTGAGCGTTGGGACTGACTCCGATAACTATTTAGGAATTTTTCGCCATGGCTTCGATTCGTTGCTTTGGAGTTCTCTCTGCTATGGATGATCTAATCTGCTCTGAACTAGATATATACCAATTGTCGAGTGATGAAAAAGCAGCAAATAATTCCTTTTCTTTGTTTGTTTTAGGTGCTGGGTCAGATGTGTCAATGTAGAGGCTGATGTGTGTGAGGAGGTGGATTTGTCGTCATCTTGTCGAGGATGAAAAGTGTGTGATACTTGCACCAAAATGTGCATGTGATGTGACTAGTGCATAGAGCACAAAAAATCAAGCATTTTTCCTTTTCTGGGCACCCTCAAATTCTTCCTGAATCAAGAGATACGGGTTGATCTAGGTGGAGGGCAAAAAGGGTGAAAATGTGTTCAGTGATGATGTGGCACTCAAGGGGTCACATGGAGTGACTGTGCCTGTGGAGTAGTGTGCTGATGTGGTAGGTGTGGTTTCATGCAAGGTGCTGTGTGTGCCTTGCAAGAGGTAAGAGTACCTGACAAGGGACTGCCACATGGCAGTGATGATGTGATGGCAGTGTGATGTGGTAGTTTGACTTTGACTGCTGACATGGTAGTCTGATGTGGCTTGATGATGTCAACCTGGTGATGTGGATGCTGACTATACCTACTGAGGTGACAGGTGATGTGGCTACCAGGCTAGAGTGCTGATGTGGGCCACTCCTAGGAGGCTATTGATGTGGCCGATAAGGCTGACGTGGCAGTCGAGTGCCACATGTTAGTTGGTTGACCAAGTGTGGTGATGTGGCAGATAGCCCTTGCCATATGTCAATTCCTTGACCACCCCACCCCATGTGTGGTGACCTTGGGATAAGGTGTGTGCCAAATATGCTAAAAGAATCTTTGCGATGCCGACAGAATCTTTGAGATTCCGTCGATGACCTTCTCTTCCTTCGTTGGTCGGTGGTCTACTGAGAGCATGGAGGCAGCTCGTGCTAACTATTGAAGGCCATTGGGAGCCCATGAGCTTTGGCGAGGCGGCTGGAGGCCTATGGCAACCCGTGGGTCAGATGGACGAGGAGCTGATGGAAGCCTTGGTTGTTGATGGAGCATCACTAGTTATTTTGGCATCGCATGTAGGCTGGTTTTTCGATTGAAGGAAGGCTGATGGAAGCTGTGAAGG